>NC_069500.1:150318958-150618958 GCF_027579735.1 Bombina bombina | reverse complement strand
ATTACAAAGCTTTAAACACTTTCAAAGAAAATCGGGTTAGCTCTATTGAAAATATAGATGAACCCCCATTACAAACGTAAAACAAGACAATACACCATCATACACAAAACAGGAGAAAGCTGGAGATGGTACTCACATGAAACTTAGAGGCTTGGCGAGGAGTCTGAAAATTACTTACATTTTATTTGAACAGAAGCAAAATGGAACGTGTATTTGTTAAACAATGGACTATCAAACTAGAGAACAAATTAAAAGATTTGATTTATAATGTGAGTGTCTAATGAACCTTTAATAAAATATACAACGAAATTACATTTAGAAGAAGTCGGCATCATATATTTAGCATATGATAAAGATAAATGCATATTGATTACTTTATTCTAACACAATAGCGCATATTTATGAATTAGATATCTTTAACATTAAACACAACAGTCATTTTTCAGAAAAAGGAACATATTGTTGACAAACATATTAAACAACATGGACTATAGAGATTTGCACTTGCCTCGAAATATCATATGCATGAAAACATTTTGCTTTCGTTCGTTTATTCAACCAGACATCCAGCAAAAGAGAATGTGGTGGTCTTTATCAGCTACGGGTCAACAATGTAACATGATGCAAAAAATCCATATTCGCAAGGTTTTTAAAACTGGCTTCATTCACAAACGTGTTTAACGTGCACAAACAAATATTGCGGGACTACGTAATACAATCAGACGTTTTTTTACCTTTGCATGTGACGTCTTAATTAACATGGCGCTTCCTTGATCACGTAAGAACGTCATCCTATAAAAGGCACATTCTTGATCACGTAAGAACGCAAAATAAAAAGGCGCATCCTTGATCGTGTCAAAACGCCATCCAATAAAAGGCACATTCTTGATCACGTAAGAACGCAAACGTCAAAACGCAATCCAATAAAAGGCACATTCTTGATCACGTAAGAACGTCAGTCAATACAAGGAATCATTGGACAGCCTGGCAGGTGACGTCTTAAGCAACATAGCGCATCCGAGATCGCTGAAAAACCGCAGCCAATACAAGGACTCAGTTGACAGCTTGGCATATCAATAAGAAACGTATTTATATTTTAGTAACTAGTATGTGTGTAGATTGCTATCTAGGAATGTCACGAAATCATGAATCATCTTTTCGGACTTGACTGTCCCTTGAACTATAGCTATGGTGTATATCTTTAACATTTAAAAGATACACATGAGAAATACATATGCCATTGATGTTTTAAGATATGTTTAGATTGTTTTGGAATAACAATAATGACACATGTATTGATCAAACGTGTCATTTATTCAAGTTGAAATATGGTCAGCCTACCTATAGCCATATATGGGAGGAGAAGTATTTTGTTAACATATTTGTTAAAAAATATTCATCATCTAAAATATGCGCATTACACACAGAGATTTATTTGGTTACACTTTTACAATAAGATAGAATTGAAAATGAAATACATGTGCTGTCAACATTACAATAAGATTGTTTATTAATAAGATTATATGTCCTTGTTCATGTAAAAAGGACAAAAACGCTTTAGAAATGGAAATACATTCATTAACAATTGTGCTCACCATCACTTAAAGGGACATTATTTTGTTTTTAAAAAGAGGATACACATAGACAATACTATTTCAATAAAATGAACCCTTTACAGGGATTATATCATTGTATCAATCCTCAGATCATTTGTTAAAGGTGCATCAATTCATGCAGAGTTTCTAAATACACACATGGATGTGAAAATTGAAATATACATATATACACAAATAACAATCTATATATACATATATAAAAGAATTACTATGCTAATCATAATCATGCAATGATAAAGCTTTGAGAAAAATATATAAAGACAAATAATAAAATTACATTGGAGATGTTAATCTTAAAGTCATTTACAATTGTATTACATATATGATTCTTGAAAATCCATTATTTTTGGTAGGTCTCTTTAAGGATCAACCAGATAAACTAGAGCTTCCAATCAATAAAATGAAGAATGAGGACAAAGAATCGTGCAATGACATGTCTTTTATTAGTATGTAAGAAAACATCAACAACGTTTATAAATAATCTTGTAAAAATAAGGAATATTTGAGCCATATGACAAGGTAACAGAGTGCATCACAGTCCATGAAGAGAGTTGCCAAGGGCCAGCATAGCCCCATTGGAGACATATGACAAGGTAACACAGTGCATCACAGTCCATGAAGAGAGTTGCCAAGGGCCAGTATAGCCCCATTGGAGACATATGACAAGGTAACACAGTGCATCACAGTCCATGAAGAGAGTTGCCAAGGGCCAGCATAGCCCCATTGGAGACATATGACAAGGTAACAGAGTGCATCACAGTCCATGAAGAGAGTTGCCAAGGGCCAGCATAGCCCCATTGGAGACATATGACAAGGTAACACAGTGCATCACAGTCCATGAAGAGAGTTGCCAAGGGCCAGCATAGCCCCATTGGAGACATATGACAAGGTAACAGAGTGCATCACAGTCCATGAAGAGAGTTGCCAAGGGCCAGCATAGCCCCATTGGAGACATTTGACAAGGTAACACAGTGCATCACAGTCCATGAAGAGAGTTGCCAAGGGCCAGCATAGCCCCATTGGAGACATATGACAAGGTAACACAGTGCATCACAGTCCATGAAGAGAGTTGCCAAGGGCCAGCATAGCCCCATTGGAGACATATGACAAGGTAACAGAGTGCATCACAGTCCATGAAGAGAGTTGCCAAGGGCCAGCATAGCCCCATTGGAGACATATGACAAGGTAAAAGAGTGCAACAGGCACAACAATAAACATAAAAAAAGGCCAAATGGCAAACATAAAAACAAACATCAACATGTGGACGGAGGATTCTTATCAGCGCCCTTGGAGCATCTCCAGATCCTCCACTTACTGGTCATCCCCTTCATCGTCCTGTGCCTGTCCAGCTACAGATTCAAGCATAGAGTTCCACCTCCTCATCTGACGTAGAGTCATATGCTGAACCTGTAGCTGGGCCTGCATGGTGTCGGCCATCCCTCTCAGGACAGCTGCGTTCCTCAACACGGCCTGCTCTACGCGTGCTAGACCTTCTAGCATGAGCCATGTTGAGTCACAGCCTAAAATAAATAAAAAAACAAATATTAATGATAATTACACAACAGACAAAATAAAAAGCAAAGAAAATTATTCTTTAAATTAATTTGTTGACATTGATTATTTACACATGAAATATGTTATTCAGACAGACCTAAACCATTAAATGGACATTTTAATCCAACATGTTGTCCCCTTTAATTGGTTTTTGATGATCCACTTTTACAGCTTGAGTGTCTAAAATCTTGTAAAAGGATTTACATTGTACTTACATTAGCAATTTAAAGATTTTTGTTATACTGTGGTAGGCACACCTATCCTTAAACATTTTGGCGTTGAGGACAAGCTGTGTAAACATAGCACCAGAAGAAATTACTTTCCCACTGGGTTATACAAGAGATAATGTATGAACATTTGTACATACATTGTTGGATCCAAATAGTAGTGATTGGTATATGTAGTGATATCAAATTAAAGGGACAGTAAACCTAAATATTTTAGTTATTGATTCAGATAGAGCATGACATTAAAAAGAATTATTAATTTACTCGTATTCTTTAAATTTTAGAATTCTCTAGCTATATTTTAAATGCAAGAATGTAAGTTTAAAGGGCAGGCCATTTTTGGTTATCAACTTTGGTTGTCCCTGCTGATTGATGGATATATTCATCCAACAATAAAGAAATGATGTCCATATTTTATTGGAATAAAAAACAATATAGGCATTTCTTTGTTTCAATAAAGATAGCAAGAGAATGAAGAATAATTGATAAGAGTAGTAAATTATAAATTTGATTAACATTGCATGCTCTATTTGAATCACAATTGAAAAATTTTCATTCAGTGTACCTTTAAGTATCTTATAATGTTGATTTTGAATGATACTTACAGCTGTTCCTGGGAAGGACAATCCGACACCCAGGACAATGAAGGTTGAGACAGGGGGGAGGGATGGGATTGGGTTGTGGAGGGATGGGATTGGGTTGGGGAGGGATGGGATTGGGAGGGATGTGCTGCTGCTCTGGGGTAGCCCGTACAGCTGGGGAGTGGTGAGTTGGGGGCTGGGCAGCTGGGGTAGCTGTACGGGCCAAAAGACGGGGAGAGCGGCGAAGAGGGACGAAGGGGCGTTTTTTGGGAGGGATAGGACAGGACAAATGGGAAGGGCCGGGAGGGACAGGGGGCTGGGCAGGGGGCTGGGCAGGGGACTGGGCAGGGGGCTGGGCAGGGGACTGGGCAGGGGAGGAACAATGATGACCAGAAGCGGAGGATCCATCTGAAATAAATATAATAAATATATTAACATCTCATACATCATGAAATCAAATCAACGCATTTCAACTTGATTATGTTTGCAATATACTTAGAAGTGTGTTTGAATTTCTAAACAATGATGACATGAGGATATGGTATGCATATAGGCACTCAGATGAATAGCAATGACTGTCTGTACAATTCTAAAATTATTATTGTGGTTTGGCCTAGAATATGCATGTGACATCATGATGGCATGAATTTCAAATTCAAATATTTAAACAAATCCAAGCATATCTTCATGATGCCTGATATATAAAGGGGGCAGTAGTGTATTTGAACAGACAAATAATATTCCTTTTTAAAGTGCAAAAGCTGTAGACTTTGAATGTCTTCAATAAAATGATTTCCAATAAAGCAACATGTTGGAAACATGTTAGATATATTTCACATACCATCAGACTTCAAGGGAGTCTCTTCCTCCTCCGTCCCACATGTTAAATCAATCTCTGTAAAACATAACATGTTGTGTACACGTTAAGATCAGATATTATAACATATGTTACTGTTGCTCAAAGACACACATCAATGTTGCATTAAAGATATACACACCCAAAGTTATGATTTACATCATTTTGATGGAGCATACAAATGACATTAGATTTGTTATTCTCAATGATTCAGATTTTCGATGTATTGTTTGTATTAATTTTAAAATCATAAAAGCATAGTACATAGAACATTTAAGATTTCTCATGTGTGTATCACTTGATGACTGTTGTCAAAAATGAACATGGAAACAAACATACGCTATACATCTTCTGAATAACAAAGGTGTAGACTAAGAAAGTTTTAATTATTAATCTTTCAATATTCAAAGAAAATGAATATATAATCAGAGGAGTAAATTATATGTTTGTTTCAAATGTTATGCTTCATCAGAATCATGCTCATAATATTGATTACCAATACACCTTCAATGACATATAAATGAGTCAATGGACTTACCAGAAGACCGCAAATGCGGCTCTGTGTCAGTGCTGGATTCCTCAGGGCTCCCCACACCAACTCTCTCTATGAATGATATAGATATATATTAGTGAACACATTTGGGATATCACTAAATCATATCTGTATCGATTTATAAGAATAATCAACTTGAAAATGTGAAGAATAGAGCAGTCATTATAAAAAAAAATGCTTGATTGAATCAAGGTGATTCTGTAAAAAATGATGTATTGAACATATGTTTAATTTCTGACTATATTAGACATCAAACTCATCTCATACGATGCTATTGCATATCTAAATATACCCATTGATCAATGTTCTTAAAAGAATACACACAAACCACATTTTGAATAACAGCTGTTGACAAATATAAACAAAGACATGTGGCACATCGAGCCATTTGTGCAATGTACAGTAATCTTGTTTAGGATACAACACATATTGATCACAATACCAAACCAAATTGATTAGTACAAATATGTAATCATGGTGCTGTTAGAGTATGCTGATATCTATAAAGTAACTCCAACAGTGAATATGTGAATTATATATCAATATTGTCTAATCCAAAGAATGTAAGGATTAATGAATCTATTGTTTATTAAAGGGACACTGACATGATTTATTTCAATCATTGATTTCACTGTTCAAACTGTTCCAAATGATTTAACATTGACTCCTATTATAATTTTAATGTTGCTACATTTTAATCTTAAAGGCAGATAAGCAATATTGGATTCAATAAATATTGTTTGTTGAAGGTATCCACCAATCATCAATAAAAACCCAGGTTGGTCAACCAAAATTGAGCTGCAGATAAACGTACATTCTTGATTTTAAAATACATTTAGCAATAGAATATTTCACATATGATTATAGTATTATATTTAAATGTTGCTTAATATTGCATGCTCTATCTGAATGACAACATTAATCATTTTAACTCAGTGTCCCTTTAATATAAAAATAGATTGATTTGACAATGTTGGTGTTAATGAATTCTCTACTCCATATGTTGATGTAATGAATGGGATTGAGCATGCAATTCAAATCTAATATGTTATTTAAGGATATCCTAAGGTTTATTTAATTTTCATCTATTAAAGGGACATGAAGCTCTAAATGTGTAATTGTATACTTTTTTAAACTATGTACTACTGTTATCTGAACACATGATTTTAACTTTTGTAAATATGCAAATTTATGCATAGAAAAACAGCCGGATAATACCAGTAATGCATTGTTTAACCTAAACCAAAATCCTTTTTTTTTTTTACGAACTAAAACAATAGACTGAACCAATGTAGCTCATAAAATGTTTAAACAAAACAATAAAATCATGTTTACAAATAATTCTCTGTTAAATTTAGTTGGCATGTCCCTTAAATGACGTGATCAATTTCAAAAATGGAATCTATATTTTTAAAATATAAACATATGCAAAATTGTGTGTATTTTTTAAAAATGTATACAAATAAGATTAAGCAATACACAAGGGAAGAATATAAATTGGACATTCAAAGAATCTTACATTAAAATTAAGACATCCAGAATAGATGGGATATCTTAAATTCCAAACAAAATCAGAGTAGTCTTACAATGTAATCCTATTTTTTGATTTTATTTATTCTTATTTGCAAAAAGTTTTAAAATCCATTTTGCAGATACATATAAATTTTGAACAATGTGGATTTAGTATGTAATGATCTTATAGCCCGAAAAGGTGCCAAAATTGTTGATTACATCCTAGAGTGGCTGTAGATTAGTGTGGGGATTACCTACAAATAGCAACAAGTCATCCGCATACAGTGACAAATGTTGTTTGTGACCAAAAAGATCAAGACCATCACAATGCCACCTAATATAAGAAGCCAGAGGCTCTATAGCTAGGTCAAATAACAGAGGGGAGAGGGAACAACCTTGTCTAGTGCCCCTCTGCAGTTCAAATGAAGGGGAGAGCCCTCCATTGACCATTAGAGAAGCTGTAGGGGCATGGTACAATCTCTGGAGGAAATTGGAGAAGTTACCGGTGATACCAAATTGTTCTAATGAAGTATGTAAGTGGTCCCACTCTTTCCTATCAAGTGTCTTTTCCGCATCTAGTGCTAAAAGACATGCATCCTGTTGTGTAGAAGGGGCCTGTGAAAGTGCATTGTACCAATAATGTGATGTGATTGCTAATGTTTTTCTAATATTAACTACCGACGATCTACCCTTGACAAAACCGGTTTGATCTGCATGGACAATGGAAGGCAGGACCCCTGCCAACCTATCAGCCAATATTTTAGTCAGTAGTTTGAAGTCTCTGTTAAGTAACGAGATTGGTCAATATGAATATGTTTGGGTGGGATCCCTATCGGGCTTGGGTAGAAGACAGATATTTGACTCTGTGAATCTCCCATCCATATGCGCAGAAGCTTCCAGGTAAGCCGAATAAAAAGAAGATAAAGTGGGAGCTATTTCCTCGCCCAGGAGCTTGAAATATTCTGAGGGCAGCCGTCAGGGCCTGCAGCTTTCCCCAATTTTCTATTACGAATGGCCTTGATTACCTCCTGTATATGTATAGGGGCATTAAGAAGTGATTTTTGCTCCTCAGATAGAGTGGGGAGCTGTACTGAGCTCCAGAAGTGCTGCTTTGCTCTTAGGTTAATCGTTTGACTAGTATATAAAATTGTGTAGTATTGCACACATTCTGCCATGATTTCTTTGGTGTCTGAAGTTAAGTGAGATTGGGAGTTGATGGCCATTATATAGGATTTAGGACTATATGCGTTGACTAATTTTGCTAATAATTTACCAGATTTATTGCCATGTCGATAATACCGACCCTGTCTGTGTATGTTAAGTTTAATATCTTGTTGAGCCAAAAAAGTGTCCCTAGTTTGTTTAAGCTCATAATACTTTTTTCTTGGATGAGGGAGTGGGGTCAGAGAAGTAGTTATTGTATGCCTCAGTAAGTTTTGAAAGAAATTCATTATCCACCTTTTTGATGTTTTTGTTATAGTGAGCTGTGAATGATGTTATGTGGCCTCTCATCACTGTCTTAGAGGCATGCCAGAACAGATCAGGGATGGTTTTGTGAAGGTCATTATCTCATGCATATTGCATCCAGGAGGTTTTTAAGTGTTGATAGACGTTTATATTGACATAAAGGTAGGAAGGGAACCTCCATGATTTTTTTGGGACTTTTGTTGGCGTAGGTTGTAACATTAGGTTGATCAGGGCATGGTCCAAAATTGTGACTTGCCCTATATCTGTGGAGTGAACCTGAGGTGTTATCATGGAAGAGGTTAAAAAGTAGTCAATTTGTGACATAATATGGTGTGTTTTTGATAGGCAAGTGAAGTCCCTCCCATCTGGGTGTCGCACCCTCCAGACATCTGTCAGATTCAATGATCCTTTAAATGAAGTGTTGATATGTAAAAGGGCAATTATATATCTGCCTCCCTGGTCTATCTCAATCTGCAAAAAGGATATTGAGAAGCCCCTTCTCACCAAAACAGCAACCCCCCTCTTCCTGCCCTCAGAAGGAGAGTATAGTATTTGGCCTACCCAGCGTGTCTTTAATGTCTCATGTTCCTCTGCTGATAATTTAGTTTCCTGGAGCAGCGCTAAGTCTATCTGTAAGGAATTCAAGTGTTGTAAGATTATGCTTCTCTTTGCAGGTGAAGTAATGCCATCTATGTTCCATGATGTTATCTTAACAGGTAAGGCCATAGGGAAAATCCAAAGATGTTATGAAAAGATGTACTATGTGTATACGTTTAAGTATACAGAAGGCCTGTAACAAGCGACCTATTGGGATTGTGGCATATGGTATAAGGTGAGTACCTAAAGGTAGGGGTGGACCCATGGGACATATTAGATATGTACTAAGACTCACTATTAGAGGAGAGAGATGTTCATACTTCAAAAGGGGACGGTCTGCAGAGGGTAAAAGCAGAGGCCCCCGGGCATTCACTTGGTAGTGGATAGGGAAGAAACAAATATCAATGTAAGCTAAACATGTCAATATTATCCATAATGCAACAATATCTCAGAAACAAAACAGCTGCACAGTAGTAAGATCACAAAATATAAGAGTAAGAAACCTTTGTCTGCATAAGTGCACAAAGCAACATGGGCTGCATGAAGGCATGCAAGGGGTATAGAAAAAAGGAGACCGCTGGGGGTGCAAGACTTTTTTGCAGGTATATCCAATACCATAAGTGCCTCGATGGGAAGAGATAACGGCACATCAGAGGGCAGAAGATCCCATGCTCTACAAATGGGGGGAGACACTTCAGTAATTGCAGTAGATATAAGAAGTACATTATAACGGTTAGGGAGTGGACTTAGGTAGGGACAGGGACCCAAGAAGCCTATTACCCCTGGTAGATGGACCGTATGAATACAAAAATAGAATAAAGCAGTTGGAACAATAAATAACAAAAAAGAAAAAATAGAGTTAAAAGATAAGGGACTGCATGTCTTGAAAAACAAGGGGTGGATATTAATATGAGAAATATTACATAACAGCATTTATAAGTGCAAAAACAGCACGTCAATGAGAAGTGTAATAAACACCCCTTACTTAGCAAGTATACCAGGCCTAGGCTCGGGGAGTTAAGTCAACAACCTTGGGCTAAAGAATCATTTTTGCTATGGAGCATTAGATTATAGATAAAACTGTGTGATTTTATAGAAAAAAAGGGTGTCAAATATAGTAGCACCTGAAAGAAGAAAATAGCATACATTTTATGGCAAAATATAGGCTATGGTTAAAGATACAAACACACAACAGGGAAAACATCAACCATTGTCCTGTCTTCGTTCAGAAGTCAAGTAGGCCTGCACCGCCGCAGGTGAATGAAAAATCTTGGGTCCAGAAGATGTCTGGAGTTTGAGTTTAGCTGGATACAGGAGAGCAAAACTGACGACTTTGCTCATGGAAGTGAGAGCAAAGTGGTGCAAAGTATTTGCCTCGTCTGGTTACCACCACAGAAAAGTCCTGGAATAGCAGAAGGCTATGGTCTTCATATTTAATTTCTTTTGCAGTTTGGTAGGCCCTCAATATGGCCACTTTGTCTTGATAGCATTTAAAGATCACTTGACAGGGTTTCTCCCTAGAATTTCACAGATGCCTATCAGGGCCTATACGGTGTGCTCTTTCAATGTCGAGAGGCTAATAATCTTGAGACATTCCAAGAAGCGCAGGAAGGGTAGAGGCTGTGAAGTCAAGCAGATCTTTATCTTTGACGGTTTCTGGAACCCCCACAATACGAAGATTATTTAGGCTGCTGCAATTTTCTAAGTCATCTACCTTATCTTGCAGATACTGGTTTTGCTTTAAAAAATTTTTTAAAGATACTTCAGATTCCTGTTGCCTGTCCTCAACTCCCGAAATTCTCTGCTCTGCCGCTGTGAGGCGGGTGGAGAACATCCTTATCTTGCTGGTCAGTGTGTATCCACCCCAGCCTGTAGGGTATCCATCTTAGGCAGAAAGAAAGCTTTGAGTTACTGCAGTAGAGTATTGTGGTCTTTCCCAGGCAGGGATAACCTATGGAAATATTTGTCAACTTTCATAGAATAAAGTGTAGGGGGTAGTGTAGGTGCTATATGTCATACAGGCCACTGGAGATCTAGATTGGTTCCAACCAAAACACTCATGTCCTTGGGAGGTGGAGCACAAAACACAAAACAAGAAACCACAGGGCAGTCCTGAATAAGGATTCATTTTATCTGCTGTTAGGCAAGTGTGGTATTGTGTTCAGGCCACAAGATGTTGTAATTTGCCCACTCAGGAGGCTAGAATTGGTAACAAGCGAGGAACCAGCCACGTATACACAGACAGTAAAAAAAAAAAAAAAAAGGAGCAAATCAGAGCACTGAATATGTACGTTTCTTCCTGTTAACAATTCCCTCTGTCTCCTTTCTCCACTTGTAAACCTCCAGTAAGCAGTGAAAGTGCAGAAACCAAGTCTCTTTTGTAATGTTGGTATAGGCGATTGGGTCTGGCCCTATGCAGGTATTCACAGGAGATCACTGTGTCACACTCAAAGCTTAATGCTGGGACTGATAGCAGACTTATGTGAGAGTCTATTGTATTTATTTTTCCCCTCAGTCTATCTGGTGTGGAGGCAGTAGTCTGCAACACTTGTCAGCAAGCAAACTTTGAAACAATGGGGGGCATAAGTTTCTACTTACACTTGTGTTGTGGTACTGAAGTCTGTGTAATAGACAGCGGGAGCCGCAATTGCGCCTGAGCACCTTGTTCTCCTCTCCTTCCGAAAGTGAAAGCCACTGAAGGTGTCTGCCGTGTCACAGAACATAGCCATTATACCTGCAGCCTTGCTATGGTATGTCTGTAGTGGTAGCTGGGGCACAGGCCGTTGAGAGGATCGCCGGAGCCTCTTCCAAGATTGCGCCAATTCGCGCCTTTACCTTATTCACCAGGACCAGATGTAGTGTCCTACGTGCATGGAATTCAGCCAGATGATGCCCAGGGCGACAAAAAACTCAGGTCTGGCAAGAAGGAAAAGCAGGGGAGGGCCAGGCAAGCAGCAGTGATTTTTTTTTTAATGAGAGTTACTGAGCTCTACTCTGCTACTTTCCAATCGCCCCGCCCACCGGAAGTTCACCTGCTGATTTTTTTTTATTTATTTTTTTGTTTTCTTTCCCCCCTTGGGCCTATTGTAACATTAAAGCCACAAAAGGAATAACCCAGTTGCAATAAATAGATGCTTTTCTAAAGAGCCTAAGAATGGATGACATGCCATTTACAATGATTATGTATGCAATAAAAAGTGAAAATACAGTGATTTGACTTTAGTGAATAGTTGTCAGGCCATTTAGATAATTTATACAAGGGGAATGCACTGGCTCAACTTTAGTGAAAAGATAATGTGCTATTTAGACCATGTATGCAGCAAAAGAGGAAATATAATTTTGCCTTTAAACATTGATTTCCTAATGAATTATATAATAAAGGGACAATCCCATTGTAAATGGATTTTGTCTTCCTGAATGAGCTGTATAGGACCAATATAAAGTAAAATGATACTTATTCATAGGCTTTAATTTAGTTTTACCTTATCTGTATATCTACCCCAATTTATGCTTTATCTTAAGGTAAGACAGAACAGGACAATAGTATTTGCATAGTTTCACACGCTATCATTGCTGAACCATTTTATACCCCTGAATTAAACCCATTAGCAATGTTTTGCACTTGTTACATTTAAAATATTTCTTGCTGTGAGATATCCACACTGATAATTTTTGATTGTCATTGGCCCTATAGATGTGTTCAGCTAGCTCCCAGATATGCATTGCTGCTCTGGAGCTAAGTTTAAAAATGTGTTTAATCTTCAGGGGTTAAACACATAGGGGTCGATTACAATCATTTAGAAAAGTTTATGATTTGTCTCCAAAATTCAATAGATACATCATTTGATAAAGCCTATCTAAAGGATTGAGATTAACCCCATAGTTAAATGTAAGAAATAGCATCATAATAAACTGTTCTAATCACCAAAATGCTTTGACCCTCCCATTTTAAGCAATCAGCGTTTGCTGTGAGAAAACTTAAATTTGGCTTGATTGTTACTTTCAACCAATTAGAAGCACAGGCTTTTTTAGATAATTTACTAACACCTAGATTACGAGTTTTGAGCGCTATAGGGGAAGTAAAAAAGTGCAACAAAAGTTGCTTTATTTAACCCCCTATAGTGCTGCCATTACAAGTTTTAAAAAACCCACACAAAATAAAAAAGACCATACAAAATAAAAAATCCTAGCCTACAATAAACTACCAATGGCCCTTAAAAGGGCCTTTTGTGGGGCATTGCCCCAAAAATATCAGCTCCTTTACCTGTAAAAAAAAAACACAAAGACCCCCCAACAGTAAAACCCACCACCCAACCAACCCCCCAAAATAAAAAACCTAATTCTAAAAAAACCTAATCTACCCATTGCCCTGAAAAGGGCATTTGTATGGGCATTGCCCTTAAAATGGCATTTAGCTCTTTTACTGCCCAAACCCTAAACTAAATAAAACAAACCACCCAAAAAAAAACTTTAAAAAAGCCTAACACTAACCCCCGAAGATCCACTTACAGTTTTTGAAGTCCCACTTGAACGATCTTCACCCCGGAGTAGAAGCCCTCATCCAGGCAGCGAAAAGTCTTCATCCAGGCGGCCTCATCAATCTTCATCCCAGCGTTGAAGTCCTCATCCAAGCAGCGAGAAGTCTTCATCCAGGCGGCCTCTTCAATCTTTATCCTGGCATCATCTTCTATCTTGATTAAATAGGATTTAAGCAGCTCTCATTCTATTGGCTAATTCGAATTAGCCAATAGAATGAGAGCTGCTTAAATCCTATTGGCTGATTTGAGCCAATATGAATGCAAGGGACGCCATCTTGAATCCCTTGCATTGAATATTAAGTGTACGGCAGCGACCGTATGAAGAGGATGCTCCACGCCGGATGTCTTCAGGATGGACCCGCTCGACGCCTCCGATATCAAGATAGAATATGCTGCCAGGATGAAGATTGAAGAGGCCGTCTGGTTGAAGACTTCTTGCTGTTTGGATGAGGACTTCAACACTGGGCTGAAGATTGATGAGGCCGCCTGGATGAAGACTTTTCACCGCCTGGATGAGGACTTTAACTCCGGGATGAAGATCGTTCAAGTGGGACTTCAAAAACTTTAAGTGGATCTTCGGGGGATAGTGTTAGGCTTTTTTAAAGGGTTTTTTTGGGTGTTTTTTTTTTTTAGTTTAGGGTTTGGGCAGTAAAAGAGCTAAATGCCCTTTTAAGGGCAATGCCCATACAAATGCCCTTTTCAGGGCAATGGGTAGCTTAGGTTTTTTAGAATAAGGTTTTTTATTTTAGGGGGTTGGTTGGGTGGTGGGTCTTACTGTTGGGGGGGTCTTCATGTTTTTTTTACAGGCAAAAGAGCTGATATCTTTGGTGCAATGCCCCACAAAAAGCCCTTTTAAGGGACATTGGTAGTTTATTGTAGGCTAGGGTTTTTTTTATTTTGGGAGGGCTTTTTTATTTTGATAGGGCTATTAGATTAGGTGTAATTCTTTTTTATTTTGGATAATTTCGTTTGTTATTTTCCGTAATTTAGTGTTTGTTAGTTTTTGTATCTTAGTATTTTTTTGTTTTTGTAATTAATACTTTGTATTTTTTAGAGTAGTGTTAGTATTTTTTTATGTGTAGTTTAGTTTATTTAATTGGTAGTTAGTTTAATTTTTTTTAATAATTATATTCATTTAATTGTTAGTTTAAAATTTGTTTTTTTAATTTGACAGGTAAGTTTTAATTTAATTTAAGATAGGGGAATTGTAATTTTAATCTAAAGTTAGGGGGTTGTTAGGTTTAGGGGTGAATAGTTTAATTTAGTTTATTTCAATGTGGGGTGCTTTCCGTTTAGGGGTTAATAGTTTAATTTAGTATTTTTCGTTGTGGGGAGCTTGCAGTTTAGGGGTTAATAGGTTTATTATAGTGGCAATGATGTAGAGCTTAATAACTTTAGTATAGTGGGGTGATGTGGGCGGACGGCAGATTAGGGGTTAATAATATTTAAATAGTGTTTTTTATGTGGGAGGGTGGTGGTTTAGGGGTTAATAACTTTAGCATAGTGGTGACGATGTCGGGGAGAGGCGGAATAGGGGTTAAAACATTTTATTAGTGGCGGCAAAGTCGGGAGCGGCAGATTAGGGGTTTAATAAATTTATTATACTGTTTGCAATGCAGGAGGGCCTCGGTTTAAGGGTTAATAGGTAGTTTATGGCTTTTCAGTGGAAAATGTAGGGTATAGGCACCCTATCGAGATGCGCTACGGGTCTAAAAGAGAATATGGAAAGATATCCAGAAACGTTGTTGATTCACAGGCAGCTCTCCCAAAATCAAAGTGTCAGGTAAAGATCCTAAAACAGGGAATAAGAAGGCGCCAATAGGATATATTTGCTTTCATGTTTTTGTGGTTGCCAGTATATAGCGCATACCTGTAGGAGCCTGAGTATAAGATGGTCTGAACACTATCGTAATATCAAAAATAACTTTAAATCACAAAGGCCTAGATTTGGAGTTTGGCGTTAGCCGTGAAAACCAGCGTTAGAGGCCCCTAACGCTGGTTTCTGACGGACTCCGGTATTTCGAGTTCATTTACCGACACTCAAAAATCACCCAATGCTCAAATTTCTACCGACACCTCAGACCCAGTAGTAAACATATACCGACAAAATAAACATTCACAAATCACAAAACAAATATTACACAAAGTACACTTACACTCATACAAACACTACACTATATTTATTTTTAAGATTTAATAATTTTTCAACAAAATACAAAGGATCAAAGTTGCGAGATCTCGGGTGTTAGAAAAAAAACTACACAAATCCATTTTCCCATTGACTTACATTGACACACGGGAAAAGACCCTCATATACCTACATCTAACTAATAACATTATAACAAATATACACTCATCGATGCATACAAACAATATACACCACATGACATATAAAAAATATTTATTTATTACAAAAAGAACACGATTTAGTTACTTTTTAACACAAGATCATGACGTCAGATCGCAAATCACTTATATATATAATACTACAGATGACAGCCGGAAGTTATTCAGCATTAGTGCCATTTGAAAGGGACGCATACAATATTGACAGCTCGGCAATCACTTATATACACAATACTACAGATGACAGCCGGAAGTTATTCAGTATTAGTGCCATTTTAATGGGACACATACAATATTGACAGCTCGGCAATCACTTATATATACAATACTACAGATGGCAGACGGGAAGTTCGGAATTATTATTGCGATTTTAAAGGGACGCATACAATATTGACAGCTCGGCAATCACTTATATATACAATACTACAGATGGCAGACGGGAAGTTCGGAATTATTATTGCGATTTTAAAGGGACGCATACAATATTGACAGCTCGGCAATCACTTATATATACAATACTACAGATGGCAGATGGGAAGTTCGGAATTATTATTGCGATTTTAAAGGGACGCATACAATATTGACAGCTCGAAAATCACTTATATATACAATACTACAGATGGCAGACGGGAAGTTCGGAATTATTATTGCGATTTTAAAGGGACGCATACAATATTGACAGCTCGGCAATCACTTATATATACAATACTACAGATGGCAGACGGGAAGTTCGGAATTATTATTGCGATTTTAAAGGGACGCATACAATATTGACAGCTCGGCAATCACTTATATATACAATACTACAGATGGCAGACGGGAAGTTCGGAATTATTATTGCGATTTTAAAGGGACGCATACAATATTGACAGCTCGGCAATCACTTATATATACAATACTACAGATGGCAGATGGGAAGTTCGGAATTATTATTGCGATTTTAAAGGGACGCATACAATATTGACAGCTCGGCAATCACTTATATATACAATACTACAGATGGCAGACGGGAAGTTCGGAATTATTATTGCGATTTTAAAGGGACGCATACAATATTGACAGCTCGGCAATCACTTATATATACAATACTACAGATGGCAGATGTTACTTTATCGTTTACAAACAATGTTGCAGCAACATTGATCGATCACATTTGATGCACATTATACACAACTATGCACTTTCATTCATGTTAGCCTGGACGTGTGCTTGTTACTATAAGATCGCGTTTAAGAAATATTGATTACGCATATGATCAAACATTACAAACATGCACTGTATGTGTGATATTTGACACTTTCACATTGAGATTCATTGATGGAAAACAACATTTCAGCAAACAACAAAAAAACGCCCACTGTGAAAGCATTCGCGCCGCTCACATACAAACAAGTGAATACAATCAGCAATCATTACAAATTCACTACCATTGGACTAATTGTACTATAAATCCCCCAAACAACATGGCCAAAGCATCACTTGTGATCCACATCAGATCAAGTGCATACCTTGTTACGCTGTTTTGAAAGATGGATGACGATGACATGGTAGACGCTGCTTGTGCTGCTATTGGCGAACTAGCTGTTGGTCGAATCAGGCAGCCTCGGCGGCTCAGACTGAGACAAAGGGGTCGTCTGGTTCGAGGTCCTCCTGTCTACAGGGTGAGACCCACCTTGGAAAACATGAGCAACTTTGAGGTTTATGATAAGTATCGGCTTGATCTTCTTAAACCTCATTTGGAGCCACGTATAAGAATAAGGACTGCTGTTCCCGCCATGAGTAAGATGCTAAGCTGTCTATACGTCCTGGCCTCCGGGAGTTTTCAATCCGGAGAACTGTACATGCATGGCCTGGCTCAAGGTACATTCTCTGTGGTGTTTGATAACTTTCTGGACGCCATGGTATGTATCAGTAAGCAATACATAGTATTCCCACAGAATGATGGTGATTGGAGGCGCCTGAAGCGGGAATTCTTTGATATTGCTGAATTGCCCAATGTCTTGGGAGCCATAGATTGTACCCACATTGCGCTGCGTGCTCCAATTGATGACTTGCCCTTCAGAAATCGCAAACATTTTCATAGCCTCAACGTGCAGTATGTTTGTGACGCACGGATGAGGATTATGCATGTGTGTGCGAATTTTGGAGGGGCTAGTCATGATGCCCGCATCCTCTCTCTGTCATCCCTGTGGAGACCGTTTGAGGAAAGACAAATGCCCCCTGGTTATCTCGTTGGTGAGTATTTGTGTACAACATGGTTAATTAGTTTGACAATTGCCACTGTAGTTTTAAAATGTTAGCGTAATGTTCAGCTATAGGATGCAATTTAACCATTTTTTTTTTCCCCGCTAATGTCTACTTTTACTTCAATGCAGATATGTAGCATGTCTTACCTTAAATGCTCAGATAGAGAATGTAATGTAACCATGTAGTTTGCATTTTACACAAGGTTTGGTTTATGAGAAATACGCATATGTAGCATGTCTTAGCTGAAATGGGAAGATATTAGCTAATGCAATTTAACCATGTCATTGTCTCTTTCCGCTAATGTCTAGTTTTAGTTCAATGCAGATATGTAGCATGTCTTACCTTAAATGCTCAGATAGAGAATGCAATGTAACCATGTAGTTTGCATTTTACACAAGGTTTGGTTTAGGATAAATACGCATATGTAGCATGTCTTAGCTGAAATGGGAAGATATTAGCTAATGCAATTTAACCATGTCATTGTCTCTTTCCGCTAATGTCTAGTTTTAGTTCAATGCAGATATGTAGCATGTCTTACCTTAAATGCTCAGATAGAGAATGCAATATAACCATGTAGCTTGCATTTTACACAAGGTTTGGTTTAGGAGAAATACGCATATGTAGCATGTCTTAGCTGAAATGGGAAGATATTAGCTAATGCAATTTAACCATGTCATTGTCTCTTTCCGCTAATGTCTTTTAGTTCAATGCAGATATGTAGCATGTCTTACCTTAAATGCTCAGATAGAGAATGCAATGTAACCATGTAGTTTGCATTTTACACAAGGTTTGGTTTAGGAGAAATATGCATATGTAGCATGTCTTAGCTGAAATGGGAAGATATTAGCTAATGCAATTTAACCATGTCATTGTCTCTTTCCGCTAATGTCTTTTAGTTCAATGCAGATATGTAGCATGTCTTACCTTAAATGCTCAGATAGAGAATGCAATGTAACCATGTAATTTGCATTTTACACAAGGCTTGATTTAGGAGAAATACGCATATGTAGCATGTCTTAGATGAAATGGGAAGATAGAGAATAATATTGAACTAGATTTTTTAATTTAAAAAAAAAAATTTGTTACTGGATTATCGTGTACAAAACTTTTTATTGGACTCCAAATATTATTTTGAGGATTCTGTTAGAATTATGTTCTGTTCATAATTTATAGGTGATTCTGGGTACATGAGCCGGCCTTGGCTCATTACCCCCTTGCGTAGCCCGACTGATGTGTCTGAGGAGCGCTACAATAGGGCTCATAAGAGAACCAGGGCAGTGGTTGAACGGATGTTCGGGCTCCTGAAGATGAGGTTCAGGTGCCTGGACAGGTCGGGAGGAGCCCTCCAGTACAACCCAAAGAAGGTGGCTAAGATCGTTGTAGCCTGTAGCGTCCTGCATAATATTGCACAGCGGGCTGGGATGCTGCAGGCCGTCCCGGCGGACCGAAACCTCCTCAGAGATGAGGAGGATGATCCTGTTCTAGAGGGGCCATTCTGGGACGAGGGGCTCAATGTCAGAGCAGACATCATCAACCGCCACTTTAGACGGTAAAGAATAGAAGTTAGACTGGAGTATTGTCAATAGATGTGAACTCTAGGGAAATGACAAGTAGAGAATTGTGCAAACATGTTAGGATTGTTCATCAAATGCTAAAAATGTGTTTCATTTATTAATATAGGTGATGCTCTGGGCATTGGGTCCTGTAGCGAGTCTTTGCCACCTGGTTTTTAAAGAGGAAATCAGCTGGTAAGTATAAATGTATGGACTGTTGCTGGCATGAATTGTACACAAATACATCATATGGCATACATTTTCTAAACTAGTATTTAGTTTACACATTACTTAAAATGTAAATACTCAGAAAGGGATCCTCTAGCATGACTATGGTTCAATGTCACACATTAGAGGTTTGTTCTGCTCAATATGACTCATCTTCACACTTGATAGAACATAACACAAGATGCTACACATGCTTAGTAAGCTAGTGACAGAAATTTATTCTGAAATGGGGGGTGGGAGAGGGGTACAGAACTGATTCACACACTTGTAGTAATTTTTATTAAACTTTTTCTGCCATTAGGGAGCTGACTTAATCTAAAGACTGAAAGGGAAGAATTAGAAGCCTGACAGTGAAGATTGCCCAGACTGACAGTGGAAAAAGCCAAGATTGAAATTGAAGTATACCAATGGGATCATGTCTGGCATTATCTTTCCAATCTGCTGACCTTGAAAACCATACAAAGACATGTTCACATGGTAAGTGCCAACTATTTGATAGAATAAGGCTGTGGAGGCATCCTATTGGAGACACTTAGATGATTTTCTAATTTTTGGTATTTCACAGTCCTCTATTTTTGAAATGATGAATAACACACCTATTGAAGATCAACTGTTTACCCCTGAATTGACTTTCAAAGACCATGCATTATCCAGGTTGGTGTACCAATGCATGCTAGTTAAGAATCACAGGAAGAATGTTGAATATTAGTAGCTTACATACATTAGTCATATTTAGTTCTTAATTAGATATTTAGGGATCACAATCAGACACTTAGATGATTTTACTTTTTTAGATGGTATTTCACAGTCCTCTATTTTATGAACTGATGAATAAGACACCTATTGAAGATCAACTGTTTACCCCTGAATTGACTTTCAAAGACCATGCATTATCCAGGTTGGTGTACCAATGCATGCTAGTTAAGAATCACAGGAAGAATGTTGATTATTGGTAGCTTACATACATTAGTCATACTTATTTCATCATTAGATATTTAGGGATCACAATCAGAAAAAGGAATACATATTATAGTTGATATAGAGGTATTTGAATGGACATGAAATATTACATTTATGTTCAGCATACATATATATTATTGAAATGTGATATACATTATTATGTATAATTAGAAATTCAGATATTTAAATTTATTTTTTATTACACAATATAATGGTGTATGTTTTTTTTTTTTTTTAAATTTAATTAATAAATATCTTTAAAAAATGTTGAACAAAGTTAGAGCATAGACACAAGATGATTGTAAATGTATTTTATGAATATTTGACAACGTGTGTATTAACTTTGTTAAATTTTTGTTTTTTTATTTCAGATTGTCATCTGATGACTTCCAGGAATATTTTTTTGTTTTTGTTTCAGAAACTTTTAATTTTTTAAATGGTAATAATAAACATTTTATTATTAAATACACTCTTTTGAACAGATTATAATAAATATCCATATAATCTGTCAATAAAAAACAATTTGACTCCCATGACTGGTAGTTGGCTATTTGACAAGCACATGCATAAGATCAAATAATGCATTAATTTTATAAAATCCACTGATTCCGAGAATATTACATTAAACTATCTTTTTTAACATTAATTGGGGAGTGAGATCCATCGATGCTTTTCTTTGGAAATTCTTAGATGTTAAAATAATTTCGGATATGTAGTCAAAATTTGTCATAAATTATTTGTTTTCACTTTTAAGAAGGGGAAGTGGTTCAATTACATTAAAGTGACAGTGTTGTTGAATGTAAATTAATTTTATAAGATCTTGTATCTTCCTTAGGTATCTCAAAACATTATTTTCTAAATTATTTTAATTTTTACTTTTATAAATGGTAGGTCATTTAACTTGATTTTTTTAACAAGCTAGTTATTGGATGCCAGGTTAATCGATGTAATTTTCAAGTGGAGTCATTTAACTATAGTTATTAATATTATGTAGTTTTTAAAATCTTACCTCTTGGGTTAGACATCACATATCTATATATAATTTTCATTCCCCTTTAGTTTATTTTGACAATGTTAAATCAACATTCCAAATGTTTTGGTCCTTAAAGGGACATTCACAAAGTATATTGTGTATTGATTTTTAAATAATTCATAAAAGAATTTAAACATATTTAGAAAGTACTATAGAATTACATTCAGTCTTTAAATATACTTTGCAAAAAATACATCAATGCACATATCTTAGTCAATTACATAAGGCATCTATGTGCAACCAACAATCAGCATCAAAATAGCCTATGTAGATATGTATTTAATCCAAGAATATATATTATTACAATCTAATGATTGAATACCAAAATATATTAAGTTGTTCAAATATTATAATCTTATCCAAAATGCATACATAACAGATAGCTTAATGTCCCTCTAAGCTGAAGACTCCAAAATACCTCCTTTACAATATATATTTCAGTCAGTGTGTAAAACAATCCAGAAGTTAATCTAAATTTGCTTTACTCATATGTTATACTAATTTAGCAAAAGGAAGGTGCCTAGGTTTCTGATATTTTAAGCATTATTGTGAAATGTTTATTTAAAGGGACATGAACTCAAAATATACTTAAAGGGAGACAGTTAAAAAAATAATGATTTATACATTCTGAATGAGTATTCTATTTTAAGCAACTTTAAAAATTGTCTCATATTATGAATGCTCCTTGTGATGTTGCTATCATTACTTTAAAAATAAGGCATTAAATAGATAATTTATTTGCTTCAGTACTCTGGACAGAACTTGGTTTTTTTGGTTGGATTAATTTATCCAACAATCATCAAGGACAACCCAGGTTTTTGGAAACAATTGTCCGTAATCTAAAATATCATTATTGATTTGCAAAGAAAGATAACAAGATAATTCTTAACATTTGAGAATCGGTTTAAATTATAAAGTTGTTTAACATTTCATGCTCAATCTGAATCACAAACGCTAAATTTGTTTGGACAGTGTCCCTTTAAGAGATTTAAAGAGTGTATTTACTTCTCTTCTTATCTTGACATACTTTGCTTGAAAAGCATATCGAGATAGGCTCAGTAGATGAAGATTGGTGGATGCACAGAGATGCCTTATGTGATTGGCTCAACCATGTGCATTTAAATTT
Organism: Bombina bombina; assembly: GCF_027579735.1. NCBI lineage: Eukaryota > Metazoa > Chordata > Amphibia > Anura > Bombinatoridae > Bombina > Bombina bombina. Next base: position 150,595,964 of record NC_069500.1, on the reverse strand, counting down.
CTTCTGTTGAGGATAACTAAATACTAAGATAAATTGATTTACATTTTAAAGTCTAAACAATTTTCTATCTCTACAGATCATTTGATACAATTGTTTGTTTGTAATGTCTATTTAAAAATAAAGACGCCATTGCACAATAACATATATGAGCACTTCAGACAAATACAAGCTCGAGGTTTATTTACTAATAACAAACAAACCTGTAGTTTAACATTTATAAACAGATTATCCAAGTTACTGACATTATAACCTGAATTTGAACATTCAGAAATATTGCGTGGGAAACGCATCTTGAAACACCAGATTAGCATCTTTAAACATTAGAGTCTAATGTCACGCAATAGCACACAATCAATGTGCATTATAAATACATTTAATAGAGCAATATCAATACTTCACAATAAGTCAAGAAATGGATTTTATGAACAATAAATACATACAATATTAAATGTGTATTTGTATTAAAGAAACAGACCGTTATTAAACCGAGAAATGTCTACAACATTTAATAATGTGACAGTATTAGATTTTAAAGAGAATTTAATCATTAATATTTAACGGATCACGGATATTAAATCTGCGTCACACATATCCGCATGACAGGCCCATGAGTTACAAATAAGTCTACATGAAAAATGAAGTTACAGCACCACCAGGAGGTATGTGTAAGGAAGTTACTAAGATATGAAACATTAAGGAATGGCCAATCAGAGTTAATCACACAAACACAACTTGAGTCAGGATGGTCTCACAGACATTCTAACTATATTTCAAACTTTTATCCAATCAGATGTACAGATAACTTGTCCCATGGTGCATCTCATGTTTGCTTCACCATATAAAAGTCCATTACACGTTGCCATCTTTGTCAGTTCTCTAATGCCTGCAGCAGTATATATATTTATATATTTATATATTATATTAGTATCAAACCGAGCAGGCATGTCAGCTCCCAGGTTCACCAAGGAGGAGAGCGCTGCACTGGTCCACGCCGTCAAGGACTTTTATCCCCAGCTGTTTGGGAACAAGAGGAGGTTGACAGATGCGCATGTTAAGAAGGCCCTCTGGGAGTCTATCACTAATGCGGTTAGATTGGTGTGTGACGTCCAGAGGAGCCAGGATCAAATCATGAGGAGATTCGGAGATATGAGGTAGCGCTTAACAAAAAAAATCAACCTCATAAGGGACTGGGTACAAGCCCGTAAAAGAGGGGCAAAAGAGAGGCCCCGCGGAAACTGTACCTACTCCCTTATGAGGTGACTTTATGCGAGCTCCTCAATCTCCGGGTCCCCAAAAGATTTAGATCCTCGCCATCCTCGGCCTCCTCTTCTTCCCTCCCAGCTGCGGGATCTGAAAGTCCTGACGCGGGGGCCAGGGCAGCTGCTTCTCCGTCCGGTGGCCTGGGAGGAGATGGAGAATCTGAACCAGGTAATTATCCAACTTCATATAATATCTTAATATTTTTTTATTTTAAAAAAAATGTGTATATAGTCAGATACTAAACCTATACAGATCTCACAACATACACTACATATGATGTTTAGATATCTGATTTTATATTAGTGACACATGAAATAGGAATGATGTTTCTTGCGCTATACAGAATATGCGTCACAGAGCGAAAATGGAATAGCGCATACACGTTAACATGGGTTTGCTGTAAGTGGCATTGCTTTACACATGTTGGTCAAATGACGGATGCGTAATTCCGCTTTGAATCATTGCGCAATGATCGCGAAAATGGAATTTCGCATACACGTTAACATGGGTTTGCTGTAAGTGGCATTGCTTTACACATGTTGGTCAAATGACGGATGCGTAAATCCGCTTTGAATCATTACGCAATGATCGCGAAAATGTAATTTCGCATACACGTTAACATGGGTTTGCTGTAAGTGGCATTGCTTTACACATGTTGGTCAAATGACGGATGCGTAATTCCGCTTTGAATCATTGCGCAATGATCGCGAAAATGGAATTTCGCATACACGTTAACATGGGTTTGCTGTAAGTGGCATTGCTTTACACATGTTGGTCAAAATGAAATGTGAATTATTATATATGTGAAGAATACAGTATTCTTATTTTCAATATTATACATAATAAAAAAAGAAGAATACAAATAAATTATAACATATGCCCATCAATTGATGAGAATGAAATAACACCAAAAAATAATTAAAGCTACAGTAAACAACACAACTGATTGAAAATAAGAGTACAGGATATATTTATCATGAATTGAATTGAGGAAACAATTAACTCATGGGACTACCAAAGGATTAATATTTTTAAATTGATTTGCTAATAATGTAAAGATTTAAAACATGGCATGATTTGTATTAATGATATCCAATCCTCATTTAATATATTACAGATCTGGATGTTGGTGCTGGATCCTCAAGGCAGGGCTCTTCACAGTATGGTATGTCTCATTTTAATTGACATTTGTCTTAGAAACATGGACATATTGATAAATCTGAGGTTACCTGGTTGCAGAATTCACATAATACCACATTGACAGACACAGGTCTCAAAGTTACAGATGGCCTTTTCAAATATTTAGGTATTCAATTACATGTAAACCCTTCTAAGTTATACCATTTCAATCTTAGTGGAATTGTTGCAAATATCAAACAAATGCTATTAAGCTGGGTGAAGCTTCCCCTTTCCATTTTGGGCAGGGTCCACCTTTTTAAAATGGTCGCTTTGCCCAAGCTCCTCTACCCACTACAGATGTTGCCCCTCCGCCTTACCCGACAAGACACTGATTCACTAGAGGCCTCTCTTGGACAGTTCATATGGCAAGGGAAAAAACATAGGATATGCAAATCTTACCTGTCCATGACATTGTGTAAGGGTGGGCTTTGCCTCCCAAACATCATGTGGTACAACTGGGCTGCCTTGTCTAAAATCACGTTAGACTGGCTTTTGGGTAATAATCATTTCACTATTCCTGACTTGGAGACTAGCCTCATCAAATTAATACATTTGGCATTGCTCATGCAGACTTCAATTCCCTACCCCCATGCATACAATCTCACATACTATTTAAAGATCCCCTAAGGGCATGGTCCAAGATTTGTATACTGTGGGGGGTGCAGAACTAAATGAGCAAATATTTACCGATTCAGGGCAATTTACATTTCCTTCCTGGCTACACGACAGAGGTATTCAATATGTGGCAACAAAAACAACTCACTAAGCTTCACCAACCCTTCAACTCACTTACTCTAGAAATTGCACCTTTTCAGGAATTGCAAAATCTGTATGGCCTCCCAAATTCACACAGGTTTGCGTACTTTCAGTGTAGACATTACTTATATGTTGATTTCAGATAGTCTAATAACCAAAGAACCCACTAACATTGATAAGCTATGCACTCTAGCCAAACATGGGTCTTACAAACTTTCATACACATATGATCTTTTCCTTCAACACTTTGAAGAATCTACTATGCAGGGGATTTTATTGAAGTGGTCGAACCATAGAGATCTAACGGTGGATATTGATCTCCTCAATGCCAGTTTTATAAAGGCACACATTAGCACAATATCTGCAAATCTGAGGGAATCACATATGAAATTCATACATCAATCTTACATCATTCCCCGTCTTCACTCTAAATGGGTGCCAGGGGCGGAAAACATTTGCACCAAGTATAGATATCAAATTCCTGACTGGACTCATTTACTATGGGACTGTCTGAAATTGAAAAGATTCTGGCATAGAATTTCCTATTGGCTGACAAGGGTGACAAGAGAACAGGTGATCCTTATGGCGCAGCATGTGATTTTTTTGATACCTAAAGACAGAGCATATGTTAGAAATTTTTATAGCTACAGTCCTCATGCTCGCTAAACAAATCACAAATGACAGGATGGGCAAGTGATAAAACTCTCCCCTTCCAGAAATTAATTAGTAAAGTGCACACCCAGATGCTGATTGAACTGGCAGATACAAAGGGAGACCCAGAAAAACGAATTAAGAGATTTCTTCACAAATGGGAGGCTTACTTGTTATTTTTACCGGCTAGTGTTAGAGACAGAGTCATTTCTCATTTCAAAAATAGTCTTTATATTCTGAATGAGAACCTCAGAGGTAATTGGTGCCTATCTGATGGCTAGACCCAACTAAGCCCCTTGGCATACACAAACATAACTTGGGTTGACCTTCTACTGCCCTTCTACATGAGCACTGGTCTGTGAGGGGTGAGATGGAGGCGCTCCGGGTAAGTGTTATATGTTTATTGTTTACTTTTGTTTCTTTTGGTTTTATTTAATGTATAATAAGAAAAAACTAAATTGAAAACTGGATCCTTGCCTCAGCATGACAAACTGGTAAACCTGCTGTTACTCTCTTTAATCATATCTATTACTATGATGGTTTTTGTGGTACCAACAAAGGACTTGTGTCATCTTAATTTTATTGTCATGTATGTGACGGATCTCTTGTTTTTGCTATAAATAAACGCCTAGATTTAGAGTTCTGCGTTAGCCGTCAAAAGCAGCGTTAAGGGGTCCTAACGCTGCTTTTGGCCGCCTGCTGGTATTTAGAGTCGGCCAGGTAAAGGTGTACTGCTCACATTCAAGCCACGACTTTTCCATACCGCAGATCCCCTTACGCCAATTACATATCCAATCTTTTCAATGGGATCTTCCTAACGCCGGTATTTAGAGTCTTGGCTGAAGTGAGCGTTACACCTCTACCGACAAGACTCCTAACGCCCATGGAAAGGCTGTAGTTAAGAGCTTTATGGGCTAACACCGGTATATAAAGCTCTTAACTACAGTGCTCTAAAGTACACTAACAACCATAAACTACCTATGTACCCCTAAACCAAGGTCCCCCCACATCGCCGCCACTATAATAAATATTTTTAACCCCTAATCTGCCGACCACACATCACCGCCACCTACATTATCCCTATGAACACCTAATCTGCTGCCCCTAACATCGCTGACACCTACATAATATTTATTAACCCCTAATCTGCCCCCCCCAATGTTGACACCACCTAACTTCAAGTATTAACCCCTAATCTGCCGACCGGACCTCACCGCTACTATAATAAATGTATTAACCCCTAAAGCTAAGTCTAACCCTAACAGCCGACGCGGATCCATCCTCTTCAACCGACGCATACTCGCCGACTGAAGCTTCCTTTAAATGACTTCATCCAAGATGGCATCCCTCGGATTCCGATTGGCTGATAGGATTCTATCAGACAATCGGAATTAAGGTAGGAAAAATCTGATTGCCTGATCCAATCAGCCAATCAGATTGAGCTTGCATTCTATTGGCTGTTCCGATCAGCCAATAGAATGCGAGCTCAATCTGATTGGCTGATTGGATCAGCCAATCGGATTGAACTTGAATCTGATTGGCTGATTGAATCAGCCAATCAGATTTTTCCTACCTTAATTCCGATTGGCTGATAGAATCCTATCAGCCAATCGGAATTTGAGGGACGCCATCTTGGATGACGTCATTTAAAGGAACCTTCATTCGGCGAGTAGGTATCGGTTGAAGAGGATGGATCCGTGTCGGCTGGGAAGAAGATGGCTCCGCTCAGGATGGATGAAGATAGAAGATGCCGCTTGGATGAAGATGTCTGCCGGTTTAGATGTCCTCTTCTGCCCAGATAGGATGAAGACTTCTGTCGGTCTGGATGTCTTCTTCTGCCCCATTGGATGAAGACTTCGGCCCGGCTGGGTGAAGACGACTCAAGGTAGGGAGATCTTCAGGGGGGTAGTGTTAGGTTTATTTAAGGGGGGTTTGGGTGAGTTAGAGTAGGGGTATGTGGGTGGTGGGTTTTAATGTTGGGGGGGTTGTATTTTCTTTTACAGGCAAAAGAGCTGATTACTTTGGGGCAATGCCCAGCAAAAAGCCCTTTTAAGGGCTGGTAAAAGATTACTTTGTAATGTAGAATAGGGTAGGGACTTTTATTATTTTTTTTTTATTATTATTTTATTAGGGGGCTTAGATTAGGTGTAATTAGTTTAAAATTCTTGGAATTTTTTTTATTTTCTGTAATTTAGTGTTTGTTTTTTGTAATTTAGTTTAGTTTATTTAATTGTAGGTATTGGTAGCTAATTTATTTAATTAATTTAATGATAGTGTAGTGTTAGGTTTAATTGTAACTTAGGTTAGGATTTATTTTACAGGTAATTTTGTAATTATTTTAACTAGGTAGCTATTAAATAGTTAATACCTATTTAATAGCTATTGTACCTAGTTAAAATAAATACAAAGTTGCCTGTAAAATAAATATAAATCCTAAAATAGCTACAATATAATTATTCGTTATATTGTAGCTATATTAGGGTTTATTTTACAGGTAAGCATTTCGTTTTAAATTGGAATACTTTAGTTAATAAGAGTTAATTTATTTTGTTAGATTAAAATTATATTTAATTTAGGGGGGTGTTAGGGTTAGACTTAGCTTTAGGGGTTAATACATTTGTTATAGAAGCGACGAGGTCCGTCGGCAGATTAGGGGTTAATACTTGAAGTTAGGTGGCGGCGATGTTGGGGGGGCAGATTAGGGGTTGATAAATATTATGTAGGTGTCGGCGATGTTGGGGGCAGCAGATTAGAGGTTCATAGGGATAATGTAGGTGGCGGCGGTGTCCAGAGTGGCAGATTAGGGGTTATTTGTGTAATGCAGGTGTCAGCGATAGCGGGGTCGGCAGATTAGGGGTTAATAAGTTTAATATTAGGGGTGTTTAAACTCGGGGTTCATGTTAGGGTGTTAGGTGCAGAATTAGAAAGTTTTTCCCCATAGGAAACAATGGGGCTGCATTGGGAGCTTAACGCTGCTTTTTTGCACGTGTTTTTTTCAGCCCAAACTGCCCCATTGTTTCCTATGGGGGAATCATACACGAGCACGTTTTTCCAGCTTACCGCTACCGTATGCAACTCTGGTATTGAGGGTTGAAGTGGCGGTTAATTCGGCTCAACGCTCCCTTTTTGGAGCCTAACGCAGCCCTTCAGACAACACTAAATACCAGCGTTGTTTGGAAGCAGCGGTAGGAAAAAAAGCTGCGTTAGCTACGCAGGTCTTTACCGACAAAACTCTAAATCTAGCCGTATGTTATTTAAAAAAAAAAATCAGCAGGTGCAATTGGTCCTTGCTATATTATATGCAATGTACTGTACATAATTATGCTGCATTATTCACAATATATATATTTGTTATCTGCAAAGAAGAAATTTGGTTAAAAATCCAAAACGTTATTTGTCAAAACCAGATAAAAAATCCAAAACCACCAGCACAGAAAACAGGAGACAGGCTGGCCTTACTAGTTTCGGCGTTATGCCGTAATCATAGACCACATAGAGAGTTGAAGCTGTAGGAGCTGATTGGTGAGATACTCACACACCCCCACAAGTGACGTCACACGCCACACTCGAGGAGGGAGATCCACATAGGAACAATCCGCATAGGAATAATAATAATAATTCCACACCTGAGCTGTGGTTCACACACTGCGCTTGGATTTCTTTAACGAAGGCTTTCTTTCTGGTCCCTGAGGTCAAGTGAGTGTTCGACAACTTCTGATTGAAGGGGTAAGTGTGAACCATATTCTGCAGAGGATCACTCATCGCTCACTGGAACTGTAATATACAAGTTGTTTTGCTCCCAGCGCACTCTCTCATGTGTATAAATATAAATGTATCCTTATGTTAATGGAATTTCATGGCAATATACAGCACCAAGGTCTTGTATACAATAAGTGAATGACATTTACTCCTGGGATTTACGCCATTATTTGATATTTGTTATCTGTCATGGGAAAATTATTTATTTCTGTTTGGTGAAATGTTCTGTTCAGTAAAATAAGTACGCAGTCAAGTTGTTTGCCAATCGGTAGCATTTTTTTCTCCACAGTAGGATATCTTCAATTAGCGGGTATAATTTCATTTTAATTCATTTCAGCATGTTGAGCTGATAAATGTTATATCATTCTACACTAATAAGGCTATAACAAGCTGAAAAGCAGAATTTTTGCCAACAGTTTATGCAAACACATAACAGATACATTATTTTTTATTTGTGCTGTGTTATGATGCAAGAGTCTGTCCAATTCAAAATCATTCTATTATATCTAGTAGTTGTTTATAGAAAAAGAGAAATAAAACTGTCCTAAATAATTTAAAAACACATCCTATTACAGTAAAGATAACTTTATGGGGTTTAGTTATGAAGCAGCAGATGCTTATTCCGCGCGAGCCTCCAAGCTCGTCGGAAATCTAAGTTAAGAATGTAAGATAAGAAGTTTATCTAGTTACACAGAGAACATTTTGTCTCTATAGTAAATAAAAAATAATACAAAGAATGATTAGTTCATGTGAGGAAATGTATTGACCAGTCACATAGCTGTTGTACAAGATATGATAATTATGTCAAAGGGTGAAAAAAACATTATTTTATACCTATTCACAAACACGTGCAATAGAAAAATACAGGCTCACATTATTCAATTTCCTCAATGTGTTAAAAGAACAATAAATATTTTGTAATTGCAAAATATTTTTGTTTTCTTGCAAAAGAAAAACATGCCAGCCAAGTCTAAATATTTTTAAAACAATTAACATCTTGCGTGCTGCATTTGTTTTTTAATAGCCGAACTATCAGCCCAGTCATATTGCTATTATAAAGTGTACTGTTTTGCTGTTGTTGTTAGTTAAAGCAAACTAGAGAAATAAATATAGCTTTAAAGGGACAGTGTACTGTAAAACTTGATTCCCCTTTATGGGTATCAAATTACTTGTTATACCAGCGGGAATGTGTACAAAATGAATAGGAAATTGTTCCTTTAGTTTTGTTTTTAAATATTAACTTGCAGGTTTTACTCTTTGAAACCACAACCCATTAAAAAAGGTTGAGCTTGCAGGGAAATCAATTATCCTTACCGTATCACTCTTTATATGCACACACCAAGCCTCCTTTGGTTCTCTCTGTATAATTTATATACATGCGTGACATTAACCTATTGTAATGTGAACCCTCTCGATATGTGCCATATGTATTTTGGTAAGATGGGCATACTTTTATAGTCACTTCAGGACCACAACATCTACAAATATTTTTATTTAATCATTTAATTGTAAATCACCCTCGCACTGTACTGATGTCTTTAAAATCAGGTTTTAAAGGGGGATTGCACAATCTCGACTTTTAATTGGAACCTATAGTAATCTTTTTCCATCCGCACCACTGCTAAACCATCTGAATTCGTCTTTTATATTATCAACATGGGCAGACTGTGCATCATTTTTCTATCGTTAAATGATCACTTTTAAACTTTCAAAGTATTGTTTGTGACAATATTTATTTATTTTGTTTGCTAAAGAACTGTTTCCATTTTGCCGTGACCTGAAAGAAAAATGGTGACTACGGTTTACTATTGAAAGGATTTTTAATATATTCTTATACTGAATTTTAAAATTATTTTAACTGCCTTTCAACATTGTATCTGCCTAGGAGACCCTTAAATGAGATTGCACTTTCATGTAGGCTAAGGGGCCTAGTTATCAAGCCGTCAACCTCAAATGCGCTGGAATTCCACAGCGTATTTGTGGCGAGGCTGATTCGCCTTAGTTATCAAAGGCTAGAGACCGGCAAAAGTAGAATTTTGTGACGTAAGCTTCGATCCGCCGGACTCAGTCCGACACAGATCGATTCTTACGTCACTCCAGATGTTCCGCACACAAGTGCAGCACAATCTGACTACTTTTGCTAGTTATCAAAAAACTAGCAGGTACGCTCGGCACTTTTCCGGCCCAGCGTACCTGGTTTTCAATCCGCCGCCCTGGAGGCGGAGGATCCCATAGGAATCAATGGGAGTCTGACCATAGCGAAAGTACAAGTTCGCTGCTGCCAGACATCCCATTGATTTCTATGGGATATGTCTGCACCTAACACCCTAACATGTACTCCGAGTCTAAACACCCCTAAGCTGTCCCCCCCTACACCGCCGCAACTAAATAAATGTATTACCCCCTAAACTGCCACTCCCGGAGCCCACCGCAAGCTACTCTATACATATTAACCCCTAAACCGCCGCTCCCTGACCCCGCCGCAACTATAATAAATGTATTAACCCCTAAACCGACGCTCCCGGACACCGCCGCAACCTACATTATACTGCAATATCCCTAATAAACACTAATGGATAAACAAATATTTTGTGTGTAGATATTCCTATTTATACAGTTATCAATGGTAAGTGAAAACTGATACCTCTTAGGAATAACATAAAAAAGTAATGAAGTGGAGAGTGAGCTTGTAGTCACAGGTATTAATGTTGAAGTATACCTGGACTGTTATATCTCACTTCAGTGATAAGGGAAGAACAATAGAATTAACCTTCCTTTTCTGTCTTGAGTATAGCCCCTTAGGTTAATGCCTATGCCTTAGTAGGTTAAATGATAGAGGGTCAGAGAGGCAGTAAAGCTTTTAGTGCTTAGGTTTAGTTAGAGTCTCTGTATAACTTGAGCAGGTATTAGAGAGTTAATATGACAGGCAATCAAACTAGTAAGCAATTCCTCTGTATAACTTGAGCAGATAGCAGATAGTTAATATGACAGGCAAACACAGTAGTAAGCAATTCAATTATGCATTAGCTCTGTAAATATTCCTAGGAGAAGTTACAGACATGTGCTTTAAGGAAGTCTCTTATACTAAGTACTTGCGTATAAATCCTAAGGTAAGGTAAGTTGGGAACAGGTCCGGTAGTGTTGAGAAGAGCTGAGCGGTTGATCCGTTAGCGGAGGTTACACTCCGTGTTCAGCGTCCCTGCAGGCAGCGTGTTACGACTTCCGCATACACACGCTGCAATAGAGATGACGTCAGCATGCTGTGAAACTCCTTTGGTGTGAGAGGCGATCTGATTGTGAGATCCTTAGAAGTATATTAGGTGGTAAGAGTTTTTAGTTGAATGAGGTTAATGATATCAGTAAGGATACTGATTGTCAGAAAAGGGTTTATCCAATCCATTAAACTTAGGAGATAGGTAAAGGTTGCAGTAACTTTGCTTTACCCATACATTTGCAATTATCAAGCAACTGTGCAGTGCTTTAGTCCCTCCTTTTATAGATGATCTGGTATGCCTCTGTGTAAACCTTAAAGGGACAGATAGTACCACATATAATCTACTAGAGGGGTAATGATATGACATATACCTAGTAACCCCTATCCTGCCCCCCTATACCGCCGCCCTCTATAATAAAGTTATTAACCCCTATCCTGCTGATCCCACACCTCGCCGCAACTAAATAAATAGTTTAACCCCTAAACCGCCGCTCCCGGACCCTGCCGCAACCTATATTAAATTTATTAACCCCTAATCTGCCCCCCCTACACCGTCGCCACCTATAATACATTTATTAACCCCTATCCTGCCCCCCATTACACCGCCGCCACTGTAATAAATTTATTAACCCCTAAACCTAAGTCTAACACTAACCCTAACACCCCCCTAACTTAAATATTAATTAAATAAATCTAAATAATATTTCTATTATTAACTAAATTAATCATATTTAAAACTAAATACTTACCTTTAAAATAAACCCTAATATAGCTACAATATAAATAATAATTATATTGTAGCTATCTTAGGATTTATTTTTATTTAACAGGTAACTTTCAATTTATTTTAACTAGGTACAATAGCTATTAAATAGTTATTAACTATTTAATAGCTACCTAGCTAAAATAAAGAGAAATTTACCTGTAAAATAAAAACTAACCTAAGTTACAATTACACCTAACACTACACTATACTTTAATAAATTATTCCTATTTAAAACTAAATACTTACCTGTAAAATAAACCCTAAGATAGCTACAATGTAATTAATAATTACATTGTAGCTATTTTAGGAATTATATTTATTTTACAGGTAACTTTGTATTTATTTTAGCTAGTTAGAATAGTTATTAAATAGTTATTAACTATGTAATAACTACCTAGCTCAAAAAGGGGAGAATGGGGGAAGGACTGGACAAGAAGGGATTATTAAGCACTCATTCCTATAGTATAGTGTAAATAAGTTGATATTTTCAACTAAATAAGGAAATTGATTAAAGTTAAAACTAACTATTTATTTATTTAACCACTATAAAAGAGAGTGTAAGAAAATAAACACTCTCACCATTAAGAAAAATTGCTCCACACTCACACTCCACGCTCACGCTGTGAATATCGCACTGCAATGTACCCAGACAGTGAAACACAGATTCCACCAACCCCCTGTATTCCTGGCCAGTAACAGGATACACTGGCTTCAGGTGACAGGGATGGTTTCTATACTGTGTATCACGTCCCTTGCAGCTAATTCAACTAAAGCGTGAGAAACAAAAAGTATAAAATCACTATGCTATGTAAGCATATTACTGTTCTGTGCTCAAACGCGTTTCGGCCGAGTAGCGGCCTTTCTCAATGTGCAACTTAGGTTTGACAAGAAGAGTGTCTCGCTGTAGGGGCTTAATATACCCCGCTCCTATGTCCGTTAGCCAATCGTAGCATGCGTGTCGTTTACGCCCACCTCTCAGCCAATCACACGCAATTCTGTATCAGCGCGTCACAGGCTGAGAGTCAGTGTGTGATTGGTTACTCGCTAAGTCCTCACAACCAATGGCGATATCCTCTGGTTCTATGTAATGCCTGCGAGGCTTGGATAATAGGATAACTGTAGCAGAGATCACTTGTAATAGTGCAATTCTATGTGCACACAGAAATTTGTAACTCCAAAGGCCAATTATAATATAAGGGCAAAAGTTAACTTATACGATGTGTAAGTATAATCTGCACAGCATGCCAATGGATTCACACATCACAATAATGCCTCATTATTCGATTAATAAAGATGACAGCGCACACGTTGTAATGCATAACATATTAACTGTTTAATGAATATAATAAGATAAAACAGATATATGAAGTTTTACTGTCTCATAATATAGATCATTTTTAATTATGTAAAGAGTAACATGTACCCAAATATGTTATGGTTTTGGTCATCACACAATGATTATTTATTTGATCCTTACACAGAGTAAAAAAGCAACGTTATGTCTGTGTAGTTAGAAATTCCAACTTTAACACAGCATTATTGAAAAAAACGTTGTTTGGTGTATAAGATGATAAATAATACTTGACCCTTTGTACGTTGGGTCTATTATGTGCAGTACGTCTTTTGACAAAAACCCCCAGATATTTTAACATATTTTCAAATCATAAAAAATAAATCTATATAAACAGTACAACAATGGCATGCTAACGTTGCGCGTATCATAGTATGATCTAAGGAATATATTTCTGGGTGCACAAAAGAATGCAGCTGACTAGAGACCATCATTATACTGTTATTGCAAGGATTAAAATTGAATCACCAGTAAAAAGTTTAGAGGAATGCCCAAAAATTATTATTCTCATTCATGCCATTGGGCATGACAGTATTCAGATTAAATATCCATCTCGCTTCTTTTTTAAGCAAGATTTGTTCCATATCACTACCCCGTATGCTAGGGCGTATACTTTCCAATCCCCAGAATTTAAAGGTATTAATCTTTCCTTTATGATGGTGTAGAAAATATCTGGCAACACTGGTGATTTGTTTGCCTTGTTCTACATCCTTTGCTGCCTTCCTTATATTACTGAGGTGCTCAGTGATTCTAACCCCCATTTGTCGGGTAGTCATACCTACGTAAAAACAGTTGCAGCTACATGACAAACAGTAGATCACGTTTGAGGTTTTACAAGTGATGTGATTCTGAATTGTCCACTTTCTATTGAATCTATCTATCATGTATTTCTTTTTGACCATATATGTGCAGTTTTTACAATTGCCACATGCAATGGATCCTTTATATAATGGTGGTTTTTTAGCTTTTTTTGTCAAAATGACTGGCGGTTAATTGATCTCTTAAATTTTTTGCACGTCTGTAAGTACACATAGGGTTCTCTGGGATAATGGATTTTAGCTGTTCATCTAGTTGTAAAATATGCCAATGTTTTGATAGTATATTAGATACCTGTTGGCTTTGATTACAGTATGTGGAAATAAATCTGAGCGGATTCGAATTTGCCTCTATCTTTTTGGGTCTAAGAAGTTCCTCCCTATTTTTGTATAGTGCTTTCTGATAGGCTCTCTTAAGAGACTTTCTAGAATACCCCCTCACTAGTAGTCTATTTCTCAATTCATTAGCAGCTTTTTGGAAAGATTCTAATGATGAACAATTTCTACGTAACCTCAAATATTCCCCCATCGGTAGACCCCTAATAGTATTTGGATGATGAGAACTATTAGCATTTAAGATATTGTTTGTGGCCATGGGCTTTCTGAAGGTTTCCGTCTCTAAATTGTTGTTACATTTTAAGATAGATAGATCTAGAAATTCTACCTTTTTGTCATCATATGTCATGGTGAGATATAATCCAAAGGGATTGTCATTGAGGGTCGAAATAAACTCATGGAGTAATTCTGTTGATCCCTCCCATACAAACAAAATGTCATCTATATACCTGGACCAGTGAGTGATGTACTTGGTAAACTGTAGGAGGTTGGTATTAAACACTACAGTTTCCTCCCACCAGCCCAGGTATATATTAGCGTAAGTAGGGGCGCAAGATGTCCCCATGGCGGTTCCACATATTTGGAGATAAAACCTTCCATCAAAGACAAAATAATTGTGTTCTAACACAAATTCTAACAAGTCAATGATGAATTGCTTTGTTTCATCTGTGAGGTCTTTGTTTTTTGACAAGAAGTAGGACACTGCAGTGCAGCCCCACTTTTTATCTATACTTGTATATAAAGACTCCACATCACAAGTTACTAATATGGATTCCGATCTTACAGACAATGTGTCAATTTTGTTCAGTATATGCATAGTATCTCTGGTATGAGAGGGTAAAGCATCTACTATGTACCTGAGTCTGGCATCCAAATATCTACTGGCTTTTTCAGTCATTGACCCAATGCCAGAGACAATAGGTCTACCGGGTGGACATTCCAGATTTTTATGGATCTTAGGTAATAAATATAGTGTTGCTATTGTGGGGTGTTTAACATCTAGATATTGTAGCTCTTTTTTATCAATAATGCCTTCAGTAGCTGCTGAAAGAATCAATTTTTTATACTGTTTAAGAAAATCTTCTGTTGGGTTACCAAAGAGACTTTTGTAATTTTTAGGGTTATTCAATTGATTGGCACTGAAATCTATGAAACAATGGACTGATGTCCAAATTAAACAGAGTGATAAGGGGGGTAATATTGTATTATGGCCCACTGAAATGTACACTACAGAGATTAAAAAACAATTGAATAACCCTAAAAATTACAAAAGTCTCTTTGGTAACCCAACAGAAGATTTTCTTAAACAGTATAAAAAATTGATTCTTTCAGCAGCTACTGAAGGCATTATTGATAAAAAAAAAAGAGCTACAATATCTAGATGTTAAACACCCCACAATAGCAACACTATATTTATTACCTAGGATCCATAAAAATCTGGAATGTCCACCCGGTAGACCTATTGTCTCTGGCATTGGGTCAATGACTGAAAAAGCCAGTAGATATTTGGATGCCAGACTCAGGTACATAGTAGATGCTTTACCCTCTCATACCAGAGATACTATGCATATGCTGAACAAAATTGACACATTGTCTGTAAGATCGGAATCCATATTAGTAACTTGTGATGTGGAGTCTTTATATACAAGTATAGACAAAAAGTGGGGCTGCACTGCAGTGTCCTACTTCTTGTCAAAAAACAAAGACCTCACAGATGAAACAAAGCAATTCATCATTGACTTGTTAGAATTTGTGTTAGAACACAATTATTTTGTCTTTGATGGAAGGTTTTATCTCCAAATATGTGGAACCACCATGGGGACATCTTGCGCCCCTACTTACGCTAATATATACCTGGGCTGGTGGGAGGAAACTGTAGTGTTTAATACCAACCTCCTACAGTTTACCAAGTACATCACCCACTGGTCCAGGTATATAGATGACATTTTGTTTGTATGGGAGGGATCAACAGAATTACTCCATGAGTTTATTTCGACCCTCAATGACAATCCCTTTGGATTACCATGACATATGATGACAAAAAGGTAGAATTTCTAGTTCTATCTATCTTAAAATGTAACAACAATTTAGAGACGGAAACCTTCAGAAAGCCCACGGCCACAAACAATATCTTAAATGCTAACAGTTCTCATCATCCAAATACTACCGATGGGGGAATATTTGAGGTTACGTAGAAATTGTTCATCATTAGAATCTTTCCAAAAAGCTGCTAATGAATTGAGAAATAGACTACTAGTGAAGGGGTATTCTAGAAAGTCTCTTAAGAGAGCCTATCAGAAAGCACTATACAAAAATAGGGAGGAACTTCTTAGACCCAAAAAGATAGAGGCAAATTCGAATCCGCTCAGATTTATTTCCACATACTGTAATCAAAGCCAACAGGTATCTAATATACTATCATAACATTGGCATATTTTACAACTAGATGAACAGCTAAAATCCATTATCCCAGAGAATCCTATGTGTACTTACAGACGTGCAAAAAATTTAAGAGATCAATTAACCGCCAGTCATTTTGACAGAAATGCTAAAAAACCACCATTATATAAAGGATCCATTGCATGTGGCAATTGTAAAAACTGCACATATATGGTCAAAAAGAAATACATGATAGATAGATTCAATAGAAAGTGGACAATTCAGAATCACATCACTTGTAAAACCTCGAACGTGATCTACTGTCTGTCATGTAGCTGCAACTGTTTTTATGTAGGTATGACTACCCGACAAATGGGGGTTAGAATCACTGAGCACCTCAGTAATATAAGGAACGCAGCAAAGGATGTAGAAAAAGGCAAACAAAACACCAGTGTTGCCAGACATTTTCTACACCATCATAAAGGAAAGATTAATACCTTTAAATTCTGGGGATTGGAAAGTATACGCCCTAGCATACGGGGTAGTGATATGGAACAAATCTTGCTTAAAAAAGAAGCGAGATGGATATTTAATCTGAATACTGTCATGCCCAATGGCATGAATGAGAATAATAATTTTTGGGCATTCCTCTAAACTTTTTACTGGTGATTCAATTTTAATCCTTGCAATAACAGTATAATGATGGTCTCTAGTCAGCTGCATTCTTTTGTGCACCCAGAAATATATTCCTTGGATCATACTATGATACGCGCAACGTTAGCATGCCATTGTTGTACTGTTTATATAGATTTATTTTTTATGATTTGAAAATATGTTAAAATATCTGGGGGGTTTTGTCAAAAGACGTACTGCACATAATAGACCCAACGTACAAAGGGTCAAGTATTATTTATCATCTTATACACCAAACAACGTTTTTTCAATAATGCTGTGTTAAAGTTGGAATTTCTAACTACACAGACATAACGTTGCTTTTTTACTCTGTGTAAGGATCAAATAAATAATCATTGTGTGATGACCAAAACCATAACATATTTGGGTACATGTTACTCTTTACATAATTAAAAATGATCTATATTATGAGACAGTAAAACTTAATATATCTGTTTTATCTTATTATATTCATTAAACAGTTAATATGTTATGCATTACAATGTGTGCGCTGTCATCTTTATTAATCGAAAAATGAGGCATTATTGTGATGTGTGAATCCATTGGCATGCTGTGCAGATTATACTTACACATCGTATAAGTTAACTTTTGCCCTTATATTATAATTGGCCTTTGGAGTTACAAATTTCTGTGTGCACATAGAATTGCACTATTACAAGTGATCTCTGCTACAGTTATCCTATTATCCAAGCCTCGCAGGCATTACATAGAACCAGAGGATATCGCCATTGGTTGTGAGGACTTAGCGAGTAACCAATCACACACTGACTCTCAGCCTGTGACGCACTGATACAGAATTGCGTGTGATTGGCTGAGAGGTGGGCGTAAACGACACGCACGCTACGATTGGCTAACGGACATAGGAGCGGGGTATATTAAGCCCCTACAGCGAGACACTCGTCTTGTCAAACCTAAGTTGCACATTGAGAAAGGCCGCTACTCGGCCGAAAAGCGTTTGTGCGCAGAACAATAATATGCTTACATAGCATAGTGATTTTATACTTTTTGTTTCTCACGCTTTAGTTGAATTAGCTGCAAGGGACGTGATACACAGTATAGAAACCATCCCTGTCACCTGAAGCCAGCGTATCCTGTTACTGGCCAGGAATACAGGGGGGTGGTGGAATCTGTGTTTCACTGTCTGGGTACATTGCAGTGCGATATTCACAGCGTGAGCGTGGAGTGTGAGTGTGGAGCAATTTTTCTTAATGGTGAGAGTGTTTATTTTCTTACACTCTCTTTTATAGTGGTTAAATAAATAAATAGTTAGTTTTAACTTTAATCAATTTCCTTATTTAGTTGAAAATATCGACTTATTTACAATATACTATAGGAATGAGTGCTTAATAATCCCTTCTTGTCCAGTCCTTCCCCCATTCTCCCCTTTTTGAGTAATTAATTAAGGGTTAGCACCAGGGAATATTATATCCCTTTTTCCTATATTTACATTTTCACAGTGCCAGACTTTTTCTTTCTTCTGTACATAACTACCTAGCTAAAAGAAATACAAAATTACCTGTGAAATAAATCCTAACCTAAGTTACAATTAAACCTAACGCTACACTATCATTAAATAAATTAAATAAATTAACTACAAATAACTACAATTAAATACAATTACATAAACTAACTAAAGTACAAAAAATAAAAAAAGCTAAGTTACAAAAAAAAATAGGTTACAAACATTTAAAAAATATTACAACAATTTTAAGCTAATTACACCTAATCTAAGCCCCCTAATAAAATAACAAAGCCCCCCACAATAAAAAAATTCCCTACCCTATTCTACATTAAAAAACTTCAAAGCTCTTTTACCTTACCAGCCCTTAAAAGGGCCTTTTGTGGGGCATGCCCCAAAGAAAACTGCTCTTTTGCCTGTAAAAGAAAAATACAACCCCCCCACCAACATTAAAACCCACCACCCACATACCCCTAATCTAACCCAAACCCCCCTTAAAATAACCTAACACTAATCCCCTGAAGATCATCCTACCTTGAGTCGTCTTCACTCAGCCGAGCAGCGATGGAACCGAAGAGGAGATCCGGAGCGGCAGAAGTTATCCTCCAAGGGGCGCTGAAGAAATCTTCTATCCGATGAAGTGATCCTCCAGTCGGTGCTGAAGAAGTCTTCCATCCGGGCGATGTCATCTTCCAAGCGGCGCTGAAGAAGTCTTCTACCCGGGCGATGTCATCTGCCAAGCGGGGTCTTCAATCTTCAATCTTCATCCCGGAACATCCTTCTTTCCCGACGGACTACCGACGAATGAAGGCTCCTTTAAGGGACGTCATCCAAGATGGCGTCCCTTCAATTCCGATTGGCTGATAGGATTCTATCAGCCAATCGGAATTAAGGTAGGAAAAATCTGATTGATCAGCCAATCAGATTGAGCTTGCATTCTATTGGCTGATCGGAACAGCCAATAGAATGCGAGCTCAATCTGATTGGCTGATTGGATCAGCCAATCGGATTGAACTTGAATCTGATTGGCTTATTCAATCAGCCAATCAGATTTTTCCTACCTTAATTCCGATTGGCTGATAGAATCCTATCAGCCAATCGGAATTGAAGGGATGCCATCTTGGATGACGTCCCTTAAAGGAGCCTTCATTCGTCGGTAGTCCGTCGGGAAAGAAGGAGGTTCCGCGTCGGCGGGATGAAGATTGAAGATTGAAGACCCCGCTTGGAAGATGACATTGCCCGGATAGAAGACTTCTTCAGCGCCGCTTGGAAGATGACATCGCCCGGATGGAAGACTCCTTCAGCGCCGACTGGAGGATCACTTCATCGGATGGAAGATTTCTTCAGCGCCCCTGGGAGGATAACTTCTGCCGCTCCGGATCTCCTCTTCGGTTCCATCGCTGCTCGGCTGAGTGAAGACGACTCAAGGTAGGATGATCTTCAGGGGATTAGTGTTAGGTTATTTTAAGGGGGGTTTGGGTTAGATTAGGGCTATGTGGGTGGTGGGTTTTAATGTTGTGGGGGTTGTATTTTTCTTTTACAGGCAAAAGAGCTGAATTTTTTGGGGCATGCCCCACGAAAGGCCCTTTTAAGGGCTGGTAAGGTAAAAGAGCTTTGAACTTTTTTAATTCAGAATAGGGTAGGGCATTTTTTTATTTTGGGGGGCTTTGTTATTTTATTAGGGGGCTTAGATTAGGTGTAATTAGCTTAAAATTGTTGTAATATTTTTTAAATGTTTGTAACTTATTTTTTTTATTTTTTGTAACTTAGCTTTTTTTTATTTTTTGTACTTTAGTTAGTTTATGTAATTGTATTTAATTGTAGTTATTTGTAGTTAATTTATTTAATTAATTTAATGATAGTGTAGTGTTAGGTTTAATTGTAACTTAGGTTAGGATTTATTTCACAGGTAATTTTGTATTTCTTTTAGCTAGGTAGTTATTAAATAGTTAATAACTATTTAATAACTATTCTAACTAGCTAAAATAAATACAAAGTTACCTGTAAAATAAATATAAATCCTAAGATAGCTACAATGTAACTAATAATTATATTGAAGCTATCTTAGGGTTTATTTTACAGGTATTTAGTTTTAAATAGGAATAATTTATTAAAGTATAGTGTAGTGTTAGGTGTAATTGTAACTTAGGTTAGTTTTTATTTTACAGGTAAATTTCTCTTTATTTTAGCTAGGTAAGCTTTTAAATAGTTAATAACTATTTAATAGCTATTGTACCTAGTTAAAATAAATTGAAAGTTACCTGTAAAATAAAAATAAATCCTAACATAGATACAATATAATTATTATTTATATTGTAGCTATATTAGTGTTTATTTTAAAGGTAAGTATTTAGTTTTAAATAGGATTAATTTAGTTAATAATAGAAATATTATTTAGATTTATTTAATTAATATTTAAGTTAGGGGGTGTTAGGGTTAGTGTTAGACTTAGGTTTAGGGGTTAATAATTTTATTACAGTGGCGGCGGTGTAGTGGGGGGCAGGATAGGGGTTAATAAATGTATTATAGGTGGCGACGGTGTAGGGGGGGCAGGATAGGGGTTAATAAATTTAATATAGGTCGCGGCGTTGTCCGGAGGCGGCGGTTTAGGGGTTAATACATATATTATAGTTGCGGCGGGGTCAGGGAGCGGCGGTTTAGGGGTTAAACTATTTATTTAGTTGCGGCGAGGTGCGGGATCAGCAGGATAGGGGTTAATAACTTTATTATAGAGGGCGATGGTATAGGGGGGGCAGGGTAGGGGTTACTAGGTATAATGTAGGTTGCGGCGGTGTCCAGGAGCGGCGGATTAGGGGTTAATACATTTATAAGAGTTGCGGCGGGGTCTAGGAGCGGCGGTTTAGGGGTTACAAACTTTATTTAGTTGCGGGGGGCTCCGGGGGCGCTGGTATAGGGGGTAGAACAGTGTAGTTAGTGTGGGTGCTTAGTTACAGGCTAACAAGAAAGCTGTAAAAAAGCCGAAGAGCAGCGAGATCGGATGAGTGATAACTCTCACAATCCGCTGCTCATCGCCCCGTACTTGGTGCGTGGCTTTTTGACAGCTTTTTTGATAACTTAGGCGAATTTATGCAGGTCCGCGGCGGCGATGTGAGGCGAGCTTAGGCGGGCGTATTGGGCCGGCGAAGGCAGGTAAAGTAGACGCGTTGATAACTACCCCCCTAAGTCTGAACTCCTTCATCAGAAGGCATTTAAAAGTACTTGCATATAAATTATTGAACTCATGGTCACAAATGCATGTTGTAGTTTACAAGTTCAATAATGTAGACAGTGTGAGGGTGACTTACAATCAAATATTAAAAGTAAAAAATAAATAAACGCCATTTGTAGATGTTTTGATCCTGAATTGACTTTTCCTGCAGATCCCATTAGCTGTACAGGATTTAACATATTCAACACATACTCATATGTATATGCACCTAAACATATGTAAATGTCCTGCCCACTGTATACAGCCTTTTCAATAGGGATAAATGGAGCTTTAATTAATTAATACTATGTATATTAATAGACTTCTACAATGTCTCGTGTGGCACATGTGCAAGATAATAGTCTGAATATATCTCTGAAGTAGTGATAAAGATATCCATATACCCTTTCAAGGACTTATCAAGTGCCTAGAGGTGTTGAATTCGAAAAGGCAAAACAGATCTGGAAAAAGTGTTGAAAACTGATTCAAAAGTAGATTGTGATTGTCAGGAACTTTTTGGTCCCTCAGAGAAAAAGGGCTTTTATTGAGGATCCCAAAACCTAAAATACGCTATTGTGATCATGTTGTATCAAAATGTAGTGTTTTTGACAGAAAAAGAGCTGAAAAAGCCATTTTCAATAGATTGTGATTGAGGCCATAGTTTTTACAATTATTATATATTGTCATGCCTTAAGTTGAACTAGGATCTTCAGCTTGCTGAGTTGTTCCCTTGCTGTTCTGCCACTTGTGGACTTTTACAACTACCTATTTTTTTCTTATCAGTTTCTTGCTATTTTTTTGCTGTCTCTGGCACTACCTACCTGTAACTGTGGGTTATTTTCAATTTCTATCAGCTTATTTAAACACAGCCCTTTCCTGTTGTCTTTGCCTACTTATTGAGATTATGACCTTTTGCCTGTTGTCCTGCTGTTGTTGTACTTCTTATTGAGATATGACCTTTTGCCTGTTGTCCTGCTGTTGTTGTACTTCGGATGCCAGATCCGAATTTTGACTCTTGCTTGTGACCACTGTTCACTCTAACGCCAGTTTTTGAATGACCCAGCAGTGAAACAGTTATTAAGAGAACAATACCTTGCAGTCTGCATTGTGCAGTGTTTGATAATTGAAGTGCGTGGTTCCCTAATTAACTGTTTCCAAGCTGGGCTGCTCACTAAACTGGCCCTAGAGGGAACCTGCTTCTGACCTGTTTTTGCCCACTGATTCTGCATTTATCCTGCCAACTCTGAATTTTGACGTTGGCCTGTCTGACAACCTCTTTTTGATACCCTTTTGCACTGTTCCTTGGTCCAATTCGGGACTACAATTTTACTAGCATGTCAGTATTATTTTGTTACCTGAGTGTCTTTTCACCTGACACCAACTAGAAACCAGGAATTAGGCAGAGTACCTCTAGTCGCAGGAAGCCTAACATACGTAAGGTTTTCAAGACATGTACATCCTTCTGTACCTGTCTAGATATTCTGTCATGGAAAGATTACCAAGAGAAACAGATACATTGGATAATAACAGGAAACTGTATTTTTAAAATTGTATGCTGTATCAGAATTATGAGTTATTTTTTATTTGAATTCCCTATAATAAAATGAGTTATGTCAGTAATTTTCGATTTTTTTTTCTTGCAGTTTACAATATCTTTATTTGCCATTGACATTATGATATGATAGTTTTAAAAGTTTATTAGCAACCCTCTTACTTTTTATTAGCTTATACATCATATAATACAGCAATTTACATTTGTAATCAATTACTGTATGTGTTAAAAGTAATCACATTTCATCTATAGTTCTTAACTAAGAAACTACTTTATTATCAGTGTGAATGCTCCATCTGTCACACTCATGTGTATCTGAAATGTCATCCAAGTGATAAAAGTTGCTATGTTTATAGCACAGACAGAAAAAAAGATCACTTAAAAAAGAAGGCAGGAAAATGTAAAATTAGAGCCAAGAATATAAACATTTTTTTTCTTTAATCATAAAGGAACAACCCCACTTAACACTTGTGGGTGGGTGTGATTCTTATATCTGCCAAGAAATTTTTGCATGTAGAGAAAAGCATGGTTAATACTCTTCCTGCCTAATTATGACTTGCCTTACAGATGTTCATTGCCACGCAATGCCACTTCTATGCTCAATGTTCTTTGACAAAACTTGTTAAAAGGAATGTAAAGAAAAGGAGTGGTCTTTTTAGACAAAAGTGAAAGGAAATTACATACCGATAAGATGATTAATTCAATCCCTCCCTGTGATCACTCTTAATAAAGTTACGTTAGAATAACATGCTACTTTTACAAAATTTGCAGATTTATGGTTTATGGCTGCAGCTTTTAAAACACTTAAAGGGACAAAAATTATTATTTTCCTTTAAAGAGACAGTCAACACCAGAATTTTTGTTGTTTTAAAAGATAGATAATCCCTTAATTACCAATTCCCCAGTTTTGCATAACCAACACAATTTATAATAATATATTTTACCTCTGTAATTACCTTGTATATAAGCCTCAGCAGACGACCCCCTTATTTCAGTTCTTTTGACAGACTTGCATTTTAGCCAATCAGAGCTGTCTCCATGGTAAATTCAAGTGCATGAGCTCAATGTTATCTATATGAAACATGTGAACTAATGCCCTCTAGTGGTGATAAACTATCAAAATGCATTTAGATTGGAGGCGGCCTTCAAGGTCTAAGAAATTAGCATATGAACCTTCTAGGTTTAGCTTTCAACTAAGAATACCAATAGAACAAAGCAAAATTGGTGATAAAAGTAAAAAAGTTGTTTAAAATTGCATGCCCTATTTGATACATGAACATTTTTTTGGACTTGACTATTCCTTTAATGATTCAGATACTGCAAACAATTCTAATCAACTTTCAAATTACTTCTATGATCAGATGTGATTCATTTTCTTGGTATTCTTTATTGTAGGAGCAGCAATTCACTGCAGGTGAGCCAATGACAAGAGGCATATATGTGCAGTTACCAATTAGCAGCTAGCTCCCAGTAATACATTACATTTACAATGGTTCAGAGGTGCAATGGTCCTGTACTATCAAAGCTAACAGATGTCTATAGCCATTTATAGATCATTTAAAGGACCAGTAACTACAGTAGATTTGCATAATCAACAGATGCATATCAAGACAATGCAATAGCACTTAGTCTGACCTTCAAATGAGTAGTAGATTTTTTGTCTGACAATTTTCAGTTATATCTTTTCCCATTCCTCCTGTATCATGTGGCAGCCATCAGCCAATCACAAATACATATACGTATATTCTGTG
Organism: Bombina bombina; assembly: GCF_027579735.1. Lineage (NCBI taxonomy): Eukaryota > Metazoa > Chordata > Amphibia > Anura > Bombinatoridae > Bombina > Bombina bombina. The sequence continues at coordinate 150,570,835 of NC_069500.1, read as the reverse complement.
AATTCTTGCACATGCTTTAGTAAGAGCTGGTGACTCAAAAACTGTAAATATAAAAAGACGGTGCACATTTTGTTAATGGAATTGGAAAGTTGTTTAAAATTGGGTGCTCTATCTGAATCATTAAAGTATAATTTTGACTTGCGTGTCCCTTTAACTGAAATTAATTCACATAGTAATACATTCAATCATTAGGACCATGTTTGCAATCTAAAACAGATTTAAAATATCTCACTTAGTGAAATTGTTACCAGTTTTTGCATATAAAAAGAATACCTTGCTTTGCAAGCTCTTTGGAAAATCTTACTTGATTACAATAAACTAAAAGTTACTTAAAATCCAGTCCAGCTTGGAAAAGTAAAGCAATCCTAAATAAACCTATAGTTAACAAACAGAAGTCTATTCACAAATTCCATAACTCTGGAATTCATATAAATATCCCGAAGCAATAGCCTGAATGAATGGAATAGTAATAATTTAGCTAGTGAACTACATCACAATATAAGTCTTTACTTCCATTTTATTTTATGGATAGCATGCATCAGCTACGTGTGAAGATAATTTGCCTTATCAAAATAACTGATTGTTGAATTTCATTGATTTTTATCCTTTTTCATTTTTTTGTATCTTTAAAAAAATAATAAAGTTTTACAAATATAATAAACATGAAAATGATAAAGATGACATAGTGCAGCAAGTACTGCAATCAAGAAAAACATTGGAGCTTGGTAAAGGTTTCTCCAGGATCCTTTTCTTTGGATCGTTTCCAAAAAAAAAAAAACTTTTTTAACATAATTTATAACTGTTATTTTTCCATAAGAGGTAGCCTAATTTACAGGACATTGATATTAAAGGGACATGATACCCAAATGTTGAAGCACTTGAAAGTGATGCAGCATAGCTGTAAAAAGCTGACTAGAAAATATCACCTGAATATCTCTTTGTAAAAAAGGTAAGATATTTACCTAAAAATCCTAAGTATTCACACCTCATTGTAAAGAAATACTAGTCCCAGGACTCACAAGGGAGTGTGCATTTGGCATGTGCAGGCACAGTAATCTTATTTCCCTATTTAGTTAAAGGAAGTTTACTATGGATGATCACTAGATTTAAGTGAAATCTTATAAACTGGCTATTGTTTTTGTTTTTTTCTTAACTTGCACCTGTAACCAGATTACTTACTCTGGTGAGCTGAAGAAATTTTGAGGTAAAACATCTTCCTTTTTTACATAGAGATGTTCAGATGACATTTTCTTGTCAGCTTTTTACAGTTAAACTGTATAACTTTTAAGTGATTTAGCATATGGGTATTATGTCCTGCAACAACCAGGGTTAACCAACCCTGCACCATTCACTTGTTTGGCACATAAAGGGTTAAAAGACCCTTTCCACATTAACCAATTTAACACAGCATAGCCACTTCAGGTAAGCCTGTGACTTAGTTCATTGGGTGCAAGGGTTAACAACACTCTTTAGTCTGTTCTAGACCTATAAAAAAATGCATAACTTATAACTGTTATTTTTCCATAAGAGGTAGCCTAATTTACAGGACATTGATATTAAAGGGACATGATACCCAAATGTTGAAGCACTTGAAAGTGATGCAGCATAGCTGTAAAAAGCTGACCAGAAAATATCACCTGAATATCTCTTTGTAAAAAAGGTAAGATATTTACCTCAAAATCCTAAGTATTCACACCTCATTGTAAAGAAATACTAGTCCCAGGACTCACAAGGGAGTGTGCAGTTGGCATGTGCAAGCACAGTAATGTTATTTCCCTATTTAGTTAAAGGAATTTTACTATGGATGACCACTAGATTTAAGTGAAATCTTATAAACTGGCTATTGTTTTTTTTTTTTTCTTAACTTGCACCTGTAACCAGATCACTTACTCTGGTGAGCTGAAGAAATTTTGAGGTAAACGATCTTGCTTTTTTACATAGAGATGTTCAGATGACATTTTCTTGTCAGCTTTTTACAGTTATACTGTATAACTTTTAAGTGATTTAGCATATGGGTATTATGTCCTGCAACAACCAGGGTTAACCAACCCTGCACCATTCACTTGTTTGGAACATAAAGGGTTAAAAGACCCTTTCAACATTAACCAATTTAACACAGTATAGCCACTTCAGGTAAGCCTGTGACTTAGTTAATTGGGTGCAAGGGTTAACAACACTCTCTAGTCTGTTCTAGAACTATAACAAATGCCCAAAGGTCCCCTTTAATGCCACCCACACTAAACTATCTGTATCCTGCAACCACCTAAGATATATTATATGTCAAATCTTAAGGAAAACCCAGACTAACAAATTAAAATCCCAGGATACAATTTAGCAAAAAATAATATAAAAAACACAGTATTAATACTACTAGTCTCATGGTTCAAATATTAGACAAAGGAGAAACTTTAATAGGAATATTTATTAGGAGCACAGTCACAGTGCATTTCTAAGGAGGAGGTGTTAAGAAATAAAACAGTTTTTTAAAATTAAAAGGAGAAATAACAGAACCTAATACTGTACTATCTTCTGTCTGCGCCAGGGAGATTGGCAAGAAAAGATGGTTACTCACGCTGTTGGTACAGAGGTTCCCATGTAGAATGACAAACATATTATATACCTTTTTCCCTGATATCAGATTTTTTTACCAAACCTCCTTCGAGAGGGGCCAGGGAAATATTCACCCCTCTCTTTTATGACATGTCATAAAGCTCTGAATTATTGGCTGAAGTTATAGAACACCTTATAACTTTTGTTATGTATATCTAGCTCTTATACACAGATAGGCAATCCATTTGTGATGTCATGAGGATTATTTTAATACCAAACACCATATATGTTGTATTATTTTATGGTTCCAAGGCATAATGACTTATAAAAGTATATTTATTTGCAAGGCTGGTTGTCCTGTCAATGAGCTCAGGTTAGTGTCTGGATAGAGGCACTGTGTTACATCATTCTCTGTTCTGAAAAGTTGTGGAAACAAACTTACCCTAGGCCCTAAAGTTCTCTCTTGTGGATCTTACAAACTATTTATGAGGGCACTAGCTTATCTAAGGGAAAAACACAGGAAAAAAACAAATGTTTTTAGCACACAGGCTAAAAACATTAACCCTAAGCCGTGCAGCTAAAAGACCAGCATGTACTTTGTATTGTTGAACATTAGTGCAATTCCTTTTCAATCTTATAAAATGGCCTTTGGCCACAGAGTAGGGCACATATTTCAGATAGCAACTTGATTCATGCAATAAGCTATTTCCAGTAATCGGCTTACAATTTACTTCTGATACAATAGAACCATCCTGTGTCCAAATTTCAGAGTTGACTTCAAAACATAATGATGAGTGAACCTAAGTTATTTTCATTAATCATATTCACAAAACCCAAAGCTTAATCCTCACTTCCAGGCCAGATAAAAGGCAGGTTGCCTATGAACTGTCGATAGAACAAAATTGAATGTCTGAAGGATTTTCCTCTGCATAAATACGGGACAGTTCCCACCAATCCATATATAGATTGGCGTAGGTGGGCGCAAACTTTGCAACCATGGCTTTCCAGCACTTTTGCAGATAGAAAACCGCCTCAAACTGAAAATAATTATGAGTGAGGAGTTAGCGTGTCAATCTGAGTACAACATTTTTAAAACTTTCTTTATAATCTGTTTCTCTCTTAGACCACAGTTAATCATTCAAGTAAAAAACAAAAATGTGTAACTCACTTTTCATATTCCTCTGGGAGCTCTTAGTGCAAACAGGATCGTCCTCAAATCAAGCTTATGTTGTATAACCCTTATGGGCCGGACCACTTTACAATCTAGTAGTGATGTCGCGAATATGCGATGTTCGATCCGCCCCCTATTCGTCAACATGGAGTAATACTTTGACCCTGTACCTCACAGTCAGCAGGCACATTCCAGCCAATCAGCAGCAGACCCTCCCTCCCAGACCCTCCTACCTCCTGGACAGCATCCATTTTAGATTCATTCGGAAGCTGCATTCTTAGGGAGAGGAGTGACAGTGTAGCTGCTGCTGATTAATAGGGAAATCGATAGCTAGGCTAGTGTATTCAGTGTCCACTACAGTCCTGAAGGACTCATCTGTTCTCTGCTGTAAGGACAGCACCACAAAAATCCCTTTTAAGGGCTGCTTTTTTTTCCCTGTGTAATCTAATTGCAGTAGCCTGCCTGCCAGCGTGTGTGCCAGGCTCACAGCATATACTGTGCCCACTTGCCCAGTGCCACCACTCATATCTGGTGTAACAGTAGTGTAAATTAAAAAAAAAAAACTTTTTTGACTGTGAAACATCAGTCTGCTTGTGTAATCTAATTGCAGTTCCCTGCCTGCCAGCATGTGTGCCAGGCTCACAGCGTATACTGTGCCCACTTGCCCATTGCCACCACTCATATCTGGTGTAACAGTAGTGTAAATTTAAAAAAAACTAACTTTTTTGACTGTGAAACATCAGTCTGCTTGTGTAATCTAATTGCAGTTGCCTCCCTGCCAGCGTGTGTGTCAGGCTCACAGCGTATACTGTGCCCACTCGCCCAGTGCCACCACTCATATCTGATGTAACAGTAGTGTAAATTTTTAAAAAAAACCTTTTTTGACTGTGAAACATCAGTCTGCTTGTGTAATCTAATTGCAGTTGCCTGCCTGCCAGCGTGTGTGCAGGCTCACAGCGTATACTGTGCCAACTTGCCCAGTGCCACCACTCATATCTTGTTTAATAGTAGTGTAAGTGTACATTTAAAAAAAAAAAACTTTATTGACTGTGAAACATCAGTCTGCTTTTTTGTGTCAGGCTCACAGCGTATACTGTGCCCACTTGCCCAGTGCCACCACTCATATCTTGTTTAATAGTAGTTTAAGTGTACATTTAAAAAAAAAAAACTTTTTGGACTGTGAAACATCAGTCTGCTTTTTTGTGTCAGGCTCACAGCGTATACTGTGCCCACTTGCCCAATGGCACCACTCATATCTTGTTTAATAGTAGTGTAAGCGTACATTTAAAAACAAAAAAACTTTTTTGACTGTTAAACATCAGTCTGCTTTTTTTGTGTCAGGCTCACAGCGTATACTGTGCCCACTTGCCCAGTGCCACCACTCATATCTGGTTTAATAGTAGTGTAAGTGTACATTTAAAAACAAAAAAAACTTTTTTGACTGTGAAACATCAGTCTGCTTTTTTGTGTCAGGCTCACAGCGTATACTGTGCCCACTTGCCCAGTGCCACCACTCATATCTTGTTAAATAGTAGTGTAAGTGTACATTTAAAAAAAAAAAAATTTGGACTGTGAAACATCAGTCTGCTTTTTTGTGTCAGACTCACAGCGTATACTGTGCCCACTTGCCCAGTGCCACCACTCATATCTTGTTTAATAGTAGTGTAAGTTTACATTTAAAAAAAAAAAACTTTTTTGACTGTGAAACATCAGTCTGCTTTTTTGTGTCAGGCTCACAGCGTATACTGTGCCCACTTGCCCAGTGCTACCACTCATATCTTGTTTAATAGTAGTGTAAGTGTACATTTAAAAAAAAAAAACTTTTTTGACTGTGAAACATCAGTCTGCTTTTTAGTGTCAGGCTCATAGCGTATACTGTGCCCACTTGCCCAGTGGCACCACTCATATCTTGTTTAATAGTAGTGTAAGTGTACATTTAAAAAAAAAACTTTTTAGACTGTGAAACATCAGTCTGCTTGTGTAATCTAATTGCAGTTGCCTGCCTGCGAGCGTGTGTGTCAGGCTCACAGCGTATACTGTGCCCACTTGCCCAGTGCCACCACTCATATCTTGTTTAATAGTAGTGTAAGTGTACATTTAAAAAAAAAACTTTTTTGACTGTGAAACATCAGTCTGCTTTTTTGTGTCAGGCTCACAGCGTATACTGTGCCCACTTGCCCAGTGCCACCACTCATATCTTGTTTAATAGTAGTGTAAGTGTACATTTAAAAAAAAAAAAACTTTTTTGACTGTGAAACATCAATCTGCTTTTTTGTGTCAGGCTCACAGCGTATACTGTGCCCACTTGCCCAGTGCCACCACTCATATCTTGTTTAATAGTAGTGTAAGTTTACATTTAAAAAAAAAAAAAAACTTTTTTGACTGTGAAACATCAGTCTGCTTTTTTGTGTCATGCTCACAGCGTATACTGTGCCCACTTGCCCAGTGGCACCACTCATATCTTGTTTAATAGTAGTGTAAGTGTACATTTAAAAAAAAAACTTTTTTGACTGTGAAACATCAGTCTGCTTGTGTAATCTAATTGCAGTTCCCTGCCTGCCAGCATGTGTGCCAGGCTCACAGCTTATACTGTGCCCACTTGCCCATTGCCACCACTCATATCTGGTGTAACAGTAGTGTAAATTTAAAAAAAACTAACTTTTTTGACTGTGAAACATCAGTCTGCTTGTGTAATCTAATTGCAGTTGCCTCCCTGCCAGCGTGTGTGTCAGGCTCACAGCGTATACTGTGCCCACTCGCCCAGTGCCACCACTCATATCTGATGTAACAGTAGTGTAAATTTTTAAAAAAACCTTTTTTGACTGTGAAACATCAGTCTGCTTGTGTAATCTAATTGCAGTTGCCTGCCTGCCAGCGTGTGTGCAGGCTCACAGCGTATACTGTGCCAACTTGCCCAGTGCCACCACTCATATCTTGTTTAATAGTAGTGTAAGTGTACATTTAAAAAAAAAAAACTTTATTGACTGTGAAACATCAGTCTGCTTTTTTGTGTCAGGCTCACAGCGTATACTGTGCCCACTTGCCCAGTGCCACCACTCATATCTTGTTTAATAGTAGTTTAAGTGTACATTTAAAAAAAAAAAAACTTTTTGGACTGTGAAACATCAGTCTGCTTTTTTGTGTCAGGCTCACAGCGTATACTGTGCCCACTTGCCCAATGGCACCACTCATATCTTGTTTAATAGTAGTGTAAGCGTACATTTAAAAACAAAAAAACTTTTTTGACTGTTAAACATCAGTCTGCTTTTTTTGTGTCAGGCTCACAGCGTATACTGTGCCCACTTGCCCAGTGCCACCACTCATATCTGGTTTAATAGTAGTGTAAGTGTACATTTAAAAACAAAAAAAACTTTTTTGACTGTGAAACATCAGTCTGCTTTTTTGTGTCAGGCTCACAGCGTATACTGTGCCCACTTGCCCAGTGCCACCACTCATATCTTGTTAAATAGTAGTGTAAGTGTACATTTAAAAAAAAAAAATTTGGACTGTGAAACATCAGTCTGCTTTTTTGTGTCAGACTCACAGCATATACTGTGCCCACTTGCCCAGTGCCACCACTCATATCTTGTTTAATAGTAGTGTAAGTTTACATTTAAAAAAAAAAAACTTTTTTGACTGTGAAACATCAGTCTGCTTTTTTGTGTCAGGCTCACAGCGTATACTGTGCCCACTTGCCCAGTGCTACCACTCATATCTTGTTTAATAGTAGTGTAAGTGTACATTTAAAAAAAAAAAACTTTTTTGACTGTGAAACATCAGTCTGCTTTTTAGTGTCAGGCTCACAGCGTATACTGTGCCCACTTGCCCAGTGGCACCACTCATATCTTGTTTAATAGTAGTGTAAGTGTACATTTAAAAAAAAAACTTTTTAGACTGTGAAACATCAGTCTGCTTGTGTAATCTAATTGCAGTTGCCTGCCTGCCAGCGTGTGTGTCAGGCTCACAGCGTATACTGTGCCCACTTGCCCAGTGCCACCACTCATATCTTGTTTAATAGTAGTGTAAGTGTACATTTAAAAAAAAAACTTTTTTGACTGTGAAACATCAGTCTGCTTTTTTGTGTCAGGCTCACAGCGTATACTGTGCCCACTTGCCCAGTGCCACCACTCATATCTTGTTTAATAGTAGTGTAAGTGTGCATTTAAAAAAAAAAAAATTTTGGACTGTGAAACATCAGTCTGCTTTTTTGTGTCAGACTCACAGCGTATACTGTGCCCACTTGCCCAGTGGCACCACTCATATCTTGTTTAATAGTAGTGTAAGTTTACATTTAAAAAAAAACTAAACTTTTTTGACTGTGAAACATCAGTCTGCTTTTTTGTGTCAGGCTCACAGCGTATACTGTGCCCACTTGCCCAGTGCCACCACTCATATCTTGTTTAATAGTAGTGTAAGTGTGCATTTAAAAAAAAAAAATTTTGGACTGTGAAACATCAGTCTGCTTTTTTGTGTCAGGCTCACAGCGTATACTGTGCCCACTTGCCCAGTGCCACCACTCATATCTTGTTTAATAGTAGTGTAAGTGTGCATTTAAAAAAAAAAAAATTTGGACTGTGAAACATCAGTCTGCTTTTTTGTGTCAGACTCACAGCGTATACTGTGCCCACTTGCCCAGTGGCACCACTCATATCTTGTTTAATAGTAGTGTAAGTTTACATTTAAAAAAAAAAAAAAACTTTTTTGACTGTGAAACATCAGTCTGCTTTTTTGTGTCATGCTCACAGCGTATACTGTGCCCACTTGCCCAGTGGCACCACTCATATCTTGTTTAATAGTAGTGTAAGTGTACATTTAAAAAAAAAACTTTTTTGACTGTGAAACATCAGTCTGCTTGTGTAATCTAATTGCAGTTCCCTGCCTGCCAGCATGTGTGCCAGGCTCACAGCGTATACTGTGCCCACTTGCCCATTGCCACCACTCATATCTGGTGTAACAGTAGTGTAAATTTAAAAAAAACTAACTTTTTTGACTGTGAAACATCAGTCTGCTTGTGTAATCTAATTGCAGTTGCCTCCCTGCCAGCGTGTGTGTCAGGCTCACAGCGTATACTGTGCCCACTCGCCCAGTGCCACCACTCATATCTGATGTAACAGTAGTGTAAATTTTTAAAAAAAAACTTTTTTGACTGTGAAACATCAGTCTGCTTGTGTAATCTAATTGCAGTTGCCTGCCTGCCAGCGTGTGTGCAGGCTCACAGCGTATACTGTGCCAACTTGCCCAGTGCCACCACTCATATCTTGTTTAATAGTAGTGTAAGTGTACATTTAAAAAAAAAAAACTTTATTGACTGTGAAACATCAGTCTGCTTTTTTGTGTCAGGCTCACAGCGTATACTGTGCCCACTTGCCCAGTGCCACCACTCATATCTTGTTTAATAGTAGTTTAAGTGTACATTTAAAAAAAAAAAACTTTTTGGACTGTGAAACATCAGTCTGCTTTTTTGTGTCAGGCTCACAGCGTATACTGTGCCCACTTGCCCAATGGCACCACTCATATCTTGTTTAATAGTAGTGTAAGCGTACATTTAAAAACAAAAAAACTTTTTTGACTGTTAAACATCAGTCTGCTTTTTTTGTGTCAGGCTCACAGCGTATACTGTGCCCACTTGCCCAGTGCCACCACTCATATCTGGTTTAATAGTAGTGTAAGTGTACATTTAAAAACAAAAAAAACTTTTTTGACTGTGAAACATCAGTCTGCTTTTTTGTGTCAGGCTCACAGCGTATACTGTGCCCACTTGCCCAGTGCCACCACTCATATCTTGTTAAATAGTAGTGTAAGTGTACATTTAAAAAAAAAAAAATTTGGACTGTGAAACATCAGTCTGCTTTTTTGTGTCAGACTCACAGCGTATACTGTGCCCACTTGCCCAGTGCCACCACTCATATCTTGTTTAATAGTAGTGTAAGTTTACATTTAAAAAAAAAAAACTTTTTTGACTGTGAAACATCAGTCTGCTTTTTTGTGTCAGGCTCACAGCGTATACTGTGCCCACTTGCCCAGTGCTACCACTCATATCTTGTTTAATAGTAGTGTAAGTGTACATTTAAAAAAAAAAAAACTTTTTTGACTGTGAAACATCAGTCTGCTTTTTAGTGTCAGGCTCATAGCGTATACTGTGCCCACTTGCCCAGTGGCACCACTCATATCTTGTTTAATAGTAGTGTAAGTGTACATTTAATAAAAAAACTTTTTAGACTGTGAAACATCAGTCTGCTTGTGTAATCTAATTGCAGTTGCCTGCCTGCCAGCGTGTGTGTCAGGCTCACAGCGTATACTGTGCCCACTTGCCCAGTGCCACCACTCATATCTTGTTTAATAGTAGTGTAAGTGTACATTTAAAAAAAAAACTTTTTTGACTGTGAAACATCAGTCTGCTTTTTTGTGTCAGGCTCACAGCGTATACTGTGCCCACTTGCCCAGTGCCACCACTCATATCTTGTTTAATAGTAGTGTAAGTGTACATTTAAAAAAAAAAAACTTTTTTGACTGTGAAACATCAATCTGCTTTTTTGTGTCAGGCTCACAGCGTATACTGTGCCCACTTGCCCAGTGCCACCACTCATATCTTGTTTAATAGTAGTGTAAGTGTGCATTTAAAAAAAAAAAAAATTTTGGACTGTGAAACATCAGTCTGCTTTTTTGTGTCAGACTCACAGCGTATACTGTGCCCACTTGCCCAGTGGCACCACTCATATCTTGTTTAATAGTAGTGTAAGTTTACATTTAAAAAAAAAAAAAACTTTTTTGACTGTGAAACATCAGTCTGCTTTTTTGTGTCATGCTCACAGCGTATACTGTGCCCACTTGCCCAGTGGCACCACTCATATCTTGTTTAATAGTAGTGTAAGTGTACATTTAAAAAAAAAACTTTTTTGACTGTGAAACATCAGTCTGCTTGTGTAATCTAATTGCAGTTGCCTGCCTGCCAGCGTGTGTGTCAGACTCACAGCGTATACTGTGCCCACTTGCCCAGTGCCACCACTCATATCTTGATTAATAGTAGTGTAAGTGTACATTTAAAAAAAAAAAAACTTTTTTGACTGTGAAACATCAGTCTGCTTTTTTGTGTCAGGCTCACAGCATATACTGTGCCCACTTGCCCAGTGGCACCACTCATATCTTGTTTAATAGTAGTGTAAGAGTACATTTAAAAAAAAAAAATTTTGACTGTGAAACATCAGTCTGCTTTTTTGTGTCAGGCTCACAGCGTATACTGTGCCCACTTGCCCAGTGCCACCACTCATATCTTGTTTAATAGTAGTGTAAGTGTGCATTTAAAAAAAAAAAAAATTTTGGACTGTGAAACATCAGTCTGCTTTTTTGTGTCAGACTCACAGCGTATACTGTGCCCACTTGCCCAGTGGCACCACTCATATCTTGTTTAATAGTAGTGTAAGTTTACATTTAAAAAAAAAAAAAACTTTTTTGACTGTGAAACATCAGTCTGCTTTTTTGTGTCATGCTCACAGCGTATACTGTGCCCACTTGCCCAGTGGCACCACTCATATCTTGTTTAATAGTAGTGTAAGTGTACATTTAAAAAAAAAACTTTTTTGACTGTGAAACATCAGTCTGCTTGTGTAATCTAATTGCAGTTGCCTGCCTGCCAGCGTGTGTGTCAGACTCACAGCGTATACTGTGCCCACTTGCCCAGTGCCACCACTCATATCTTGATTAATAGTAGTGTAAGTGTACATTTAAAAAAAAAAAAACTTTTTTGACTGTGAAACATCAGTCTGCTTTTTTGTGTCAGGCTCACAGCATATACTGTGCCCACTTGCCCAGTGGCACCACTCATATCTTGTTTAATAGTAGTGTAAGAGTACATTTAAAAAAAAAAAATTTTGACTGTGAAACATCAGTCTGCTTTTTTGTGTCAGGCTCACAGCGTATTCTGTGCCCACTTGCCCAGTGCCACCACTCATATCTTGTTTAATAGTAGTGTAAGTGTACATTTAAAAAAAAAAACTTTTTTGACTGTGAAACATCAGTCTGCTTTTTTGTGTCAGGCTCACAGCGTATTCTGTGCCCACTTGCCCAGTGCTACCACTCATATCTTGTTTAATAGTAGTGTAAGTGTACATTTAAAAAATAAAAAAACTTTTTGGACTGTTAAACATCAGTCTGCTTTTTTGTGTCAGGCTCACAGCGTATACTGTGCCCACTTGCCCAGTGCCACCACTCATATCTTGTTTAATAGTAGTGTAAGAGTACATTTAAAAAAAAAAAATTTTGACTGTGAAACATCAGTCTGCTTTTTTGTGTCAGGCTCACAGCGTATTCTGTGCCCACTTGCCCAGTGCCACCACTCATATCTTGTTTAATAGTAGTGTAAGTGTACATTTAAAAAAAAAAACTTTTTTGACTGTGAAACATCAGTCTGCTTTTTTGTGTCAGGCTCACAGCGTATTCTGTGCCCACTTGCCCAGTGCCACCACTCATATCTTGTTTAATAGTAGTGTAAGTGTACATTTAAAAAATAAAAAACTTCTTGGACTGTTAAACATCAGTCTGATTTTTTGTGTCAGGCTCACAGCGTATACTGTGCCAACTTGCACAGTGCCACCACTCATATCTTGTTTAATAGTAGTGTAAGTGTACATTTAAAAAAACAAAAACTTTTTTGACTGTGAAACATCAGTCTGCTTTTTTGTGTCAGGCTCACAGCATATACTGTGCCCACTTGCCCAGTGCCACCACTCATATCTTGTTTAATAGTAGTGTAAGTGTACATTTAAAAAAAAAAAAAAACTTTTTGTACTGTGAAACATCAGTCTGCTTTTTTGTGTCAGGCTCACAGCGTATACTGTGCCCACTTGCCCAATGGCACCACTCATATCTTGTTTAATAGTAGTGTAAGCGTACATTTAAAAACAAAAAAAACTTTTTTGACTGTTAAACATCAGTCTGCTTTTTTTGTGTCAGGCTCACAGCGTATACTGTGCCCACTTGCCCAGTGACACCACTCATATCTTGTTTAATAGTAGTGTAAGTGTACATTTAAAAAAAATAAACTTTTTGGACTGTGAAACATCAGTCTGCTTTTTAGTGTCAGAATCACAGCGTATACTGTGCCCACTTGCCCAGTGGCACCACTCATATCTTGTTTAATAGTAGTGTAAGCGTACATTTAAAAACAAAAAAAACTTTTTTGACTGTTAAACATCAGTCTGCTTTTTTTGTGTCAGGCTCACAGCGTATACTGTGCCCACTTGCCCAGTGGCACCACTCATATTTTGTTTAATAGTAGTGTAAGTGTACATTTAAAAAAAAAAACTTTTTGGACTGTGAAACATCAGTCTGCTTTTTTGTGTCAGGCTCACAGCGTATACTGTGCCCACTTGCCCGGTGGCACCACTCATATCTTGTTTAATAGTAGTGTAAGCGTACATTTAAAAACAAAAAAAAACTTTTTTGACTGTTAAACATCAGTCTGCTTTTTTTGTGTCAGGCTCACAGCGTATAGTGTGCCCACTTGCCCAGTGGCACCACTCATATCTTGTTTAATAGTAGTGTAATTGTACATTTAAAAAAATAAACTTTTTGGACTGTGAAACATCATTCTGCTTTTTTGTGTCAGGCTCACAGCGTATACTGTGCCCACTTGCCCAGTGCCACCACTCATATCTTGTTTAATAGTAGTGTAAGTGTACATTTAAAAACAAAAAAAACTTTTTGGACTGGGAAACATCAGTCTGCTTTTTTGTGTCGGGCTCACAGCATATACTGTGCCCACTTGCCCAGTGTCACCACTCATATCTTGTTTAATAGTAGTGTAAGTGTGCATTTAAAAAAAAAACTTTTTGGAATGTGAAACATCAGTCTGCTTTTTTGTGTCAGGCTCACAGCGTATACTGTGCCTACTTGCCCAATGGCACCACTCATATCTTGTTTAATAGTAGTGTAAGCATACATTTAAAAACAAAAAAAACTTTTTTGACTGTTAAACATCAGTCTGCTTTTTTTGTGTCAGGCTCACAGCGTATACTGTGCCCACTTGCCCAGTGGCACCACTCATATCTTGTTTAATAGTAGTGTAAGTGTACATTTAAAAAAATAAACTTTTTGGACTGTGAAACATCAGTCTGCTTTTTTGTGTCAGGCTCACAGCGTATACTGTGCCCACTTGCCCAGTGCCACCACTCATATCTTGTTTAATAGTAGTGTAAGTGTACATTTAAAAACAAAAAAAACTTTTTTTACTGTGAAACATCAGTCTGCTTTTTTTGTGTCAGGATCACAGCGTATACTGTGCCCACTTGCCCAATGGCACCACTCATATCTTGTTTAATAGTAGTGTAAGCGTACATTTAAAAACAAAAAAAAACTTTTTTGACTGTTAAACATCAGTCTGCTTTTTTTGTGTCAGGCTCACAGAGTATACTGTGCCCACTTGCCCAGTGCCACCACTCATATCTTGTTTAATAGTAGTGTAATTGTACATTAAAAAAAAAAAAAACTTTTTGGACTGTGAAACATCAGTCTGCTTTTTTGTGTCAGGCTCACAGCGTATACTGTGCCCACTTGCCCAGTGGCACCACTCATATCTTGTTTAATAGTAGTGTAAGCGTACATTTAAAAACAAAAAAAACTTTTTTGACTGTTAAACATCAGTCTGCTTTTTTTGTGTCAGGCTCACAGCGTATACTGTGCCCACTTGCCCAGTGGCACCACTCATATCTTGTTTAATAGTAGTGTAAGTGTACATTTAAAAAAAAAAAAAACTTTTTGGACTGTGAAACATCAGTCTGCTTTTTTGTGTCAGGCTCACAGCGTATACTGTGCCCACTTGCCCAGTGGCACCACTCATATCTTGTTTAATAGTAGTGTAAGCGTACATTTAAAAACAAAAAAAACTTTTTTGACTGTTAAACATCAGTCTGCTTTTTTTGTGTCAGGCTCACAGCGTATACTGTGCCCACTTGCCCAGTGGCACCACTCATATCTTGTTTAATAGTAGTGTAAGTGTACATTTAAAAAAATAAACTTTTTGGACTGTGAAACATCAGTCTGCTTTTTTGTGTCAGGCTCACAGCGTATAGTGTGCCCACTTGCCCAGTGCCACCACTCATATCTTGTTTAATAGTAGTGTAAGTGTACATTTAAAAACAAAAAAAACTTTTTGGACTGGGAAACATCAGTCTGCTTTTTTGTGTCAGGCTCACAGCATATACTGTGCCCACTTGCCCAGTGCCACCGCTCATATCTTGTTTAATAGTAGTGTAAGTGTACATTTAAAAAAAAAACTTTTTGGAATGTGAAACATCAGTCTGCTTTTTAGTGTCATGCTCACAGCGTATACTGTGCCCACTTGCCCAGTGGCACCACTCATATCTTGTTTAATAGTAGTGTAAGTGTACATTTAAAAAAAAAAAAAAAAATTTGACTGTGAAACATCAGTCTGCTTTTTGTGTCAGGCTCACAGCGTATACTGTGCCCACTTGCCCAGTGGCACCACTCATATCTTGTTTAATAGTAGTGTAAGTGTACATTTAAAAAAAAAAAACTTTTTTGACTGTGAAACATCAGTCTGCTTGTGTAATCTAATTGCAGTTGCCTGCCTGCCAGCGTGTGTGTCAGACTCACAGCGTATACTGTGCCCACTTTCCCAGTGCCACCACTCATATCTTGTTTAATAGTAGTGTAAGTGTACATTTAAAAAAAAAAAAAAAAATTTTGACTGTGAAACATCAGTCTGCTTTTTTGTGTCAGGCTCACAGCGTATACTGTGCCCACTTGCCCAGTGGCACCCCTCATATCTTGTTTAATAGTAGTGTAAGTGTACATTTAAAAAAAAAAACTTTTTTGACTGTGAAACATCAGTCTGCTTTTTTGTGTCAGGCTCACAGTGTATTCTGTGCCCACTTGCCCAGTGCCACCACTCATATCTTGTTTAATAGTAGTGTAAGTGTACATTTAAAAAATAAAAAACTTTTTGGACTGTTAAACATCAGTCTGCTTTTTTTTGTCAGGCTCACAGCGTATACTGTGTCCACTTGCCCAGTGCCACCACTCATATCTTGTTTAATAGTAGTGTAAGTATACATTTAAAAAAAAAAAATTTGGCTGTGAAACATCAGTCTGCTTTTTTGTGTCAGGCTCACAGCATATACTGTGCCCACTTGCCCAGTGCCACCACTCATATCTTGTTTAATAGTAGTGTAAGTGTACATTTAAAAAAAAAAAAACTTTTTGGACTGTGAAACATCAGTCTGCTTTTTTGTGTCAGGCTCAAAGCGTATACTGTGCCCACTTGCCCAGTGGCACCACTCATATCTTGTTTAATAGTAGTGTAAGTGTACATTTAAAAAAAAAACTTTTTTGACTGTGAAACATCAGTCTGCTTTTTTGTGTCAGGCTCACAGCGTATACTGTGCCCACTTGCCCAGTGCCACCACTCATATCTTGTTTAATAGTAGTGTTAGTGTACATTTAAAAACAAAAAAAACTTTATTGACTATGAAACATCAGTCTGCTTTTTTGTGTCAGCCTCACAGCGTATACTGTGCCACTTGCCCAGTGGCACCACTCATATCTTGTTTAATAGTAGTGTAAGCGTACATTTAAAAACAAAAAAAACTTTTTGGACTGGGAAACATCAGTCTGCTTTTTTTGTGTCAGGATCACAGCATATACTGTGCCCACTTGCCCAGTGGCACCACTCATATCTTGATTAATAGTAGTGTAAGTGTACATTTAAAAAAAAAACTTTTTGAACTGTGAAACATCAGTCTGCTTTTTTTGTGTCAGGATCACAGCATATACTGTGCCCACTTGCCCAGTGGCACTACTCATATCTTGTTTAATAGTAGTGTAAGTGTACATTTAAAAAAATAAACTTTTTGGACTGTGAAACATCAGTCTGCTTTTTTGTGTCAGGCTCACAGCGTATACTGTGCCCACTTGCCCAGTGCCACCACTCATATCTTGTTTAATAGTAGTGTTAGTGTACATTTAAAAACAAAAAAAACTTTATTGACTATGAAACATCAGTCTGCTTTTTTGTGTCAGCCTCACAGCGTATACTGTGCCACTTGCCCAGTGGCACCACTCATATCTTGTTTAATAGTAGTGTAAGCGTACATTTAAAAACAAAAAAAACTTTTTGGACTGGGAAACATCAGTCTGCTTTTTTTGTGTCAGGATCACAGCATATACTGTGCCCACTTGCCCAGTGGCACCACTCATATCTTGATTAATAGTAGTGTAAGTGTACATTTAAAAAAAAAACTTTTTGAACTGTGAAACATCAGTCTGCTTTTTTTGTGTCAGGATCACAGCATATACTGTGCCCACTTGCCCAGTGGCACTACTCATATCTTGTTTAATAGTAGTGTAAGTGTACATTTAAAAAAATAAACTTTTTGGACTGTGAAACATCAGTCTGCTTTTTTGTGTCAGGCTCACAGCGTATACTGTGCCCACTTGCCCAGTGCCACCACTCATATCTTGTTTAATAGTAGTGTAAGTGTACATTTAAAAAAAAAAAAAACTTTTTGGACTGTGAAACATCAGTCTGCTTTTTTGTGTCAGGCTCACAGCGTATACTGTGCCCACTTGCCCAGTGGCACCACTCATATCTTGTTTAATAGTAGTGTAAGCGTACATTTAAAAACAAAAAAAACTTTTTTGACTGTTAAACATCAGTCTGCTTTTTTTGTGTCAGGCTCACAGCGTATACTGTGCCCACTTGCCCAGTGGCACCACTCATATCTTGTTTAATAGTAGTGTAAGTGTGCATTTAAAAAAAAAACTTTTTGGAATGTGAAACATCAGTCTGCTTTTTTGTGTCAGGCTCACAGCGTATACTGTGCCCACTTGCCCGGTGGCACCACTCATATCTTGTTTAATAGTAGTGTAAGCGTACATTTAAAAACAAAAAAAACTTTTTTGACTGTTAAACATCAGTCTGCTTTTTTTGTGTCAGGCTCACAGCGTATACTGTGCCCACTTGCCCAGTGGCACCACTCATATCTTGTTTAATAGTAGTGTAAGTGTACATTTAAAAAAATAAACTTTTTGGACTGTGAAACATCAGTCTGCTTTTTTGTGTCAGGCTCACAGCGTATACTGTGCCCACTTGCCCAGTGCCACCACTCATATCTTGTTTAATAGTAGTGTAAGTGTACATTTAAAAACAAAAAAAACTTTTTGGACTGGGAAACATCAGTCTGCTTTTTTGTGTCAGGCTCACAGCATATACTGTGCCCACTTGCCCAGTGCCACCGCTCATATCTTGTTTAATAGTAGTGTAAGTGTACATTTAAAAAAAAACTTTTTGGAATGTGAAACATCAGTCTGCTTTTTAGTGTCATGCTCACAGCGTATACTGTGCCCACTTGCCCAGTGGCACCACTCATATCTTGTTTAATAGTAGTGTAAGTGTACATTTAAAAAAAAAAAAAAAAAATTTGACTGTGAAACATCAGTCTGCTTTTTGTGTCAGGCTCACAGCGTATACTGTGCCCACTTGCCCAGTGGCACCACTCATATCTTGTTTAATAGTAGTGTAAGTGTACATTTAAAAAAAATAACTTTTTTGACTGTGAAACATCAGTCTGCTTGTGTAATCTAATTGCAGTTGCCTGCCTGCCAGCGTGTGTGTCAGACTCACAGCGTATACTGTGCCCACTTGCCCAGTGACACCACTCATATCTTGTTTAATAGTATTGTAAGTGTACATTTAAAAAAAAAAAAACTTTTTTGACTGTGAAACATCAGTCTGCTTTTTTGTGTCAGGCTCACAGTGTATTCTGTGCCCACTTGCCCAGTGCCACCACTCATATCTTTTTTAATAGTAGTGTAAGTGTACATTTAAAAAATAAAAAACTTTTTGGACTGTTAAACATCAGTCTGCTTTTTTGTGTCAGGCTCACAGCATATACTGTGCCCACTTGCCCAGTGCCACCACTCATATCTTGTTTAATAGTAGTGTAAGTGTACATTTAAAAAAAAAAAAACTTTTTGGACTGTGAAACATCAGTCTGCTTTTTTGTGTCAGGCTCAAAGCGTATACTGTGCCCACTTGCCCAGTGGCACCACTCATATCTTGTTTAATAGTAGTGTAAGTGTACATTTAAAAAAAAAAAACTTTTTTGACTGTGAAACATCAGTCTGCTTTTTTGTGTCAGGCTCACAGCGTATACTGTGCCACTTGCCCAGTGGCACCACTCATATCTTGTTTAATAGTAGTGTAAGCGTACATTTAAAAACAAAAAAAACTTTTTTGACTGTGAAACATCAGTCTGCTTTTTTTGTGTCAGGATCACAGCATATACTGTGCCCACTTGCCCAGTGGCACCACTCATATCTTGATTAATAGAAGTGTAAGTGTACATTTAAAAAAAAAAACTTTTTGAACTGTGAAACATCAGTCTGCTTTTTTGTGTCAGGCTCACAGTGTATATTGTACCCACTTGCCCAGTGCCACCACTCATATCTTGTTTAATAGTAGTGTAAGCGTACGTTTAAAAACAAAACAAACTTTTTGGACTGGGAAACATCAGTCTGCTTTTTGTGTCAGGCTCACAGCATATACTGTGCCCACTTTCCCAGTGCCACCACTCATATCTTGTTTAATAGTAGTGTAAGTGTACATTTAAAAAAAAAAAAACTTTTTGGACTGTGAAACATCAGTCTGCTTTTTTGTGTCAGGCTCACAGCATATACTGTGCCCACTTGCCCAGTGCAACCACTCATATCTTGTTTAATAGTAGTGTAAGTGTACATTTAAAAACAAAAAAAACTTTTTGGACTGGGAAACATCAGTCTGCTTTTTTTGTGTCAGGCTCACAGCGTATACTGTGCCCACTTGCCCAGTGGCACCACTTATATCTTGTTTAATAGTAGTGTAAGTGTACATTTAAAAAAAAAACTTTTTTGACTGTGAAACATCAGTCTGCTTTTTTGTGTCAGGCTCACAGCGTATACTGTGCCCACTTGCCCAGTGCCACCACTCATATCTCGTTTAATAGTAGTGTTAGTGTACATTTAAAAACAAAAAAAACTTTATTGACTGTGAAACATCAGTCTGATTTTTTGTGTCAGCCTCACAGCGTATACTGTGCCCACTTGCCCAGTGACACCACTCATATCTTGTTTAATAGTAGTGTAAGCGTACATTTAAAAACAAAAAAAACTTTTTTGACTGTGAAACATCAGTCTGCTTTCTTGTGTCAGCCTCACAGCGTATTCTGTGCCCAATTGCCCAGTGCCACCACTCATATCTTGTTTAATAGTAGTGTAAGTGTACATTTAAAAAAAAACTTTTTGAACTGTGAAACATCAGTCTGCTTTTTTGTGTCAGGCTCACAGTGTATATTGTGCCCACTTGCCCATTGCCACCACTCATATCTTGTTTAATAGTAGTGTAAGTGTACGTTTAAAAACAAAAAAAAGTTTTGTACTGGGAAACATCAGTCTGCTTTTTTGTGTCAGGCTCACAGCATATACTGTGCCCACTTGCCCAGTGCCACCACTCATATCTTGTTTAATAGTAGTGTAAGTGTACATTTAAAAAAAAAAAAAAAAAACTTTTTGGACTGTGAAACATCAGTCTGCTTTTTTGTGTCAGGCTCACAGCATATACTGTGCCCTCTTGACCAGTGCCACCACTCATATCTTGTTTAATAGTAGTGTAAGTGTACATTTAAAAACAAAAAAAAAACTTTTTGGACTGTGAAACATCAGTCTGCTTTTTTGTGTCAGCCTCACAGCGTATTCTGTGCCCACTTGCCCAGTGCCACCACTCATATCTTGTTTAATAGTAGTGTAAGTGTACATTTAAAAAATAAAAAACTTTTTGGACTGTTAAACATCTGTCTGATTTTTTGTGTCAGGCTCACAGCGTATACTGTGCCCACTTGCCCAGTGCCACCACTCATATCTTGTTTAATAGTAGTGTAAGTGTACATTTAAAAAATAAAAAACTTTTTGGACTGTTAAACATCAGTCTGATTTTTTGTGTCAGGCTCACAGCGTATACTGTGCCCACTTGCCCAGTGCCACCACTCATATCTTGTTTAATAGTAGTGTAAGTGTACATTTAAAAAAAAAACTTTTTTGACTGTGAAACATCAGTCTGCTTTTTTGTGTCAGGCTCACAGCATATACTGTGCCCACTTGCCCAGTGCCACCACTCATATCTTGTTTAATAGTAGTGTAAGTGTACATTTAAAAAAAAAAAAAACTTTTTTGACTGTGAAACATCGGTCTGCTTTTTTTGTGTCAGGATCACAGCGTATACTGTGCCCACTTGCCCAGTGCCACCACTCATATCTTGTTTAATAGTAGTGTAAGTGTACATTTTAAAAAAAAACTTTTTGAACTGTGAAACATCAGTCTGCTTTTTTGTGTCAGGCTCACAGTGTATATTGTGCCCACTTGCCCAGTGCCACCACTCATATCTTGTTTAATAGTAGTGTAAGTGTAGGTTTAAAAAAAAAAAACTTTTTGGACTGGGAAACATCAGTCTGCTTTTTTGTGAGGCTCACAGCGTATACTGTGCCCACTTGCCCAGTGCCACCACTCATATCTTGTTTAATAGTAGTGTAAGTATACATTTAAAAACAAAAAAAACGTTTTGGACTGTTAAACATCAGTCTGCTTTTTTGTGTCAGGCTCACAGCATATACTGTGCCCACTTGCCCAGTGGCACCACTCATATCTTGTTTAATAGTAGTGTAAGTGTACATTTAAAAAAAAAAAAGCTTTTTGGACTGTGAAACATCAGTCTGCTTTTTTGTGTCAGGCTCACAGCGTATACTGTGCCCACTTGCCCAGTGCCACCACTCATATCTTGTTTAATAGTAGTGTAAGTGTACATTTAAAAACAAAAAAAAAATTTTGTACTGTGAAACATCAGTCTGCTTTTTGTGTCAGGCTCACAGTGTATACTGTGCCCATTTGCCCAGTGGCACCACTCATATCTTGTTTAATAGTAGTGTAAGTGTACATTTAAAAAAAAAACAAAACTTTTTTGACTGTGAAACATCAGTCTGATTTTTTTGTGTCAGGCTCACAGCGTATACTGTGCCCACTTGCCCAGTGGCACCACTCATATCTTGTTTAATATTAGTGTAAGTGTACATTTAAAAAAAAAACTTTTTTGACTGTGAAACATCAGTCTGCTTTTTTGTGTCAGTCTCACAGCGTATACTGTGCCCACTTGCCCAGTGCCACCACTCATATCTTGTTTAATAGTAGTGTAAGCGTACATTTAAAAACAAAAAAAACTTTTTTGACTGTGAAACATCAGTCTGCTTTTTTTGTGTCAGGATCACAGCGTATACTGTGCCCACTTGCCCAGTGGCACCATTCATATCTTGATTAATAGTAGTGTAAGTGTACATTTTTAAAAAAAAACTTTTTGAACTGTGAAACATCAGTCTGCTTTTTTGTGTCAGGCTCACAGTGTATACTGTGCCCACTTGCCCAGTGCCACCACTCATATCTTGTTTAATAGTAGTGTAAGTGTACATTTAAAAACAAAAAAAACTTTTTGGACTGGGAAACATCAGTCTGCTTTTTTGTGTCAGGCTCACAGCATATACTGTGCCCACTTGCCCAGTGCCACCACTCATATCTTGTTTAATAGTAGTGTAAGTGTACATTTAAAAACAAAAAAAAACTTTTTTGACTGTGAAACATCAGTCTGCTTTTTTTGTGTCAGGATCACAGCGTATACTGTGCCCACTTGCCCAGTGCCACCACTCATATCTTGTTTAATAGTACTGTAAGTGTACATTTAAAAAAAAACTTTTTGGACTGTGAAACATCAGTCTGCTTTTTTGTGTCAGGCTCACAGCATATACTGTGCCCACTTGCCCAGTGCCACCACTCATATCTTGTTTAATAGTAGTGTAAGTGTACATTTAAAAACAAAAAAACTTTTTGGACTATGAAACATCAGTCTGCTTTTTTGTGTCAGACTCACAGCGTATACTGTGCCCACTTGCCCAGTGCCACCACTCATATCTTCTTTAATAGTAGTGTAAGTGTACATTAAAAAAAAAAAAAAAACTTTTTGGACTGTGAAACATCAGTCTGCTTTTTTGTCTCGGGCTCACAGCGTATACTGTGCCCACTTGCGCAGTGCCACCACTCATATCTTGTTTAATAGTAGTGTAAGTGTACATTTAAAAAAAAATGACAGGCAGAGGCAGGCCACCCCGCAGGTGCCATCGTGGTCGTGGTGCTGTGATTCCCTTTGGCCCTACAATAATGCCAAGTGTTCAGAGGCCACGTACCACGAACTCGAAAAGTTCTGAGGACATAGTTGACTTTTTAACACAGGACACCCAATCTTCTACAGCTTCCTCTCGGAACCTTGACGCACCATCCTCCTCCAGCTTAGCTTCGGGCACCTCTCAAGTTACCACTCGCCCACCTGCCGCCACCACCAACACTAGCACCACAGCCGCTTCACTTGATCTTTCAGAGGATTTATTTACAAATCAGTTTGAAGAAATTAGTGATGCGCAACCATCATTGACAGAGGATGTAGATAACAGTGATATGTCTCAGTCAGGCAGCATTACAGACATGGACGTACGGTGTGATGATGATGATGTTGTACCCGCTGCTGCTTCCTTTGTTGAGTTGTCAGATACAAGTGAAGCGGTTGATGATGACGATGCATCCGTGGATGTCATGTTGGTGCCCGCTAGAAGAGAAGAAGAACAGGGGACAGTTCATATGGGGAGACAGAGAGGAGGAGACGAGTTGGAAGCAGGGGGAGGTCGTCGCGAGGAACTAGTGGCACAGTCAGACAGCATGCATCGGCACCCGGGGTCAGCCAGACAGCACGCCAATCAACGCATGCTGTTGCCACCACCAGAATGCCTCTGCGGAGCTGGGAATTTTTTTGCCACGTTACTGGACGCTCATGCGCAATGCCTGTAGGCTGATGCGTCCTTTTGAGGAGGTGACAAACCTAGTCAGTCGCACCGAAGGCACCATCAGCGACATCATACCATTTGTTTTCTTCCTGGAGCGTGCCCTGCGAAGAGTGCTGGATCAGGCCGTAGATGAGCGTGAAGAGGAAGAGGAAGAGTTGTGGTCACCATCACCACCAGAAACAGCCTTATCAGCATCGCTTGCTGGACCAGCAGCAACGCTGGAAGAGGATTGTGAGGAAGAGGAGTCAGAGGAGGAATGTGGCTTTGAGGAGGAAGACCAACCACAACAGGCATCCCGGGGTGCTCATTGTCACCTATCTGGTACCCGTGGTGTTGTAAGTGGCTGGGGGGAAGAAGATACCTTCAGTGAGATAACTGAGGACGAGGAATAGGACATGAGTAGCTCGGCATCCAACCTTGTGCAAATGGGGTCTTTTATGCTGTTGTGCCTGTTGAGGGACCCTCGTATAAAAAAGCTGAAGGAGAACGACCTGTACTGGGTGTCCAAGCTACTAGACCCCCAGTATAAGCATAAAGTGCCTGAAATGTTACCGCAAGTTGGAAAGGATGCAGCAGTTCCAAAAGAAATTAAACAGTATGCTTTACACAGCGTATAAGGGTGATGTCACAGCACAACGGGAATCTAACAGGGGAAGAGGTGAAAGTAATCCTCCTCCTCCCACGACCACGCCGGCAAGGACAGGATGCTTTACAGATGTGTTGTTGATGGAGGACATGCAGAGCTTTTTAAGTCCTATGCATCGCCACAGCCCTTCGCGGTCCACCCTCAGAGAACGACTCGACGACAGGTAGAAGACTACCTCGCCTTAACTGCAGATCTCGACACTCTGAGGAGCGATGAACCCCTTGACTACTGGGTGTGCAGGCTTGACCTGTGGCCTGAGCTATCCCAATTTGCAATAGAACTACTGGCCTGCCCCGCTTCAAGTGTCCTGTCAGAAAGGACCTTCAGTGCAGCAGGAGGTATTGTCACTGAGAAGAGAAGTCGCCTAGGTCAAAAACGTCTAGATTACCTCACCTTTATTAAGATGAATGAGGGATGGATCCCGAAGGGACTGACATTGGGCGATACATTCGACTAAAAAAGGCATGATGAGATGAGCTGCCTTGGGCTAAAAATGGTCCACATGCTGGTGTATTTTATCTCTGAATGCCGGATGACTTGCGTGACTTATCCGCCACCAACTAGGGTTCAAGCCACAATGTTTTAGGGCACTTTCTGCCTGGGAAACAAACATCAATTTTTCTGGCCGCTGCTACAGCAGTGGCTGCAACAATGCCTAATTTTTCAGGCATGTGTACATGCCTAATTTTTCTGGCCTCTGGTGCAGCACTGTGGCTTCAAAAACCAAACCAATAAAAAAGGCACATAACAGGGATTAAACTGATAGGAATAGTACTACTTAACACACCACTCCTATCTGGTGGCACATTAGATTGCACGCGCAGTGCCCCAAATTTGAAGTAGGAGGACCAACCAAGCATCTTTTTCCAGCTCTCAGTTCCTAAAATCCATGCCATATACACGTCCCCTGATAGGGGACGTAACAGGGATTAAACTGATAAGAATAGTACTACTTAACACACCACTCAAATCTGGTGGCACAGTAGATTGCACGCAGGCAGTGCCCCAAATTTGGAATAGGAGGACCGACCAAGCATCTTTTCCATCTCCCGGTTCCTAAAATCCATGCCATATACACGTTCCCTGATAGGGGACGTAACAGGGATTAAACTGATAAGAATAGTACTACTTAACACACCACTCCTATCTGGTGGCACATTAGATTGCACGCGCAGTGCCCCAAATTTGAAGTAGGAGGACCGACCAAGCATCTTTTTCCATCTCCCGTTCCTAAAATCCATGCCATATACACGTCCCCTGATAGGGGACATAACAGGGATTAAACTGATAAGAATAGTACTACTTAACACCACTCATATCTGGTGGCACAGTAGATTGCATGCGCAGTGCCACAAATTTGAAGTAGGAGGACCGATCAAGCATCTTTTTCCATCTCCCGTTTCCTAAAATCCATGCCATATACATGTCCCCTGATAGGGGACGTAACAGGGATTAAACTGATAAGAATAGTACTACTTAACACACCACTCATATCTGGTGGCACAGTAGATTGCACGCGCAGTGCCCCAAATTTGAAGTAGGAGGACCGACCAAGCATCTTTTTCCATCTCCCGATTCCTAAAATCCATGCCATATACACGTCCCCTGATAGGGGACATAACAGGAATTAAACTGATAAGAATAGTACTACTTAACACACCACTCATATCTGGTGGCACAGTAGATTGCACGCGCAGTGCCCCAAATTTGAAGTAGGAGGACCGACCAAGCATCTTTTTCCATCTCCCGGTTCCTAAAATCCATGCCATATACACGTCCCCTGATAGGGGACGTAACAGGGATTAAACTGATAAGAATAGTACTACTTAACACACTACTCATATCTGGTGGCACAGTAGATTGCACGCGCAGTGCCCCAAATTTGAAGTAGGAGGACCGACCTAGCATCTTTTTCCATCTCCCGGTTCCTAAAATCAATGCCATATACACGTCCCCTGATAGGGGACGTAACAGGGATTAAACTGAGAGGAATAGTACTTCTTAACACACCTTATAATAACGCAGAGAGAGGCAACGCAGAGAGAGGAGTCTGAAGAAGAGGAGTCAGAGGAGGAAGGTGGCTTTGAGGAGGTGGAAGACCAAACACAGCAGGCGTCCCAGGGGACTTGATGTCACCTTTCGGGGACCCTTGGTGTTGTACGTGGCTGGGTGGAGGAAGAGACCTTCAATGACATCAGTGAGGACAAGGAACGGGACATGGCTAGCTTGGTATCCAACCTTGTGCAAATGGGGAGTTTGCGGCTGTCCAAATGGACTGTTTGCGGTTGTTTGCGGTGCGTTAAATGGGGAGTTTGGTCTGTCACTGTGAAGCGGGCGTAACCCTTACACTACCTGATCAATACAACATCATACATGATGTTTTAAAGCACGTTATTCCAAACAATTTAGGAATGTTAGGTGATTTATGCCCTTTATGGCTTAAAACCAGACTCTGCGTCATCTATGTAATTTTCCATGGGAGTTTTGCCATGGATCCCCCTCCGGCATGCCACAGTCCAGGTGTTAGTCCCCTTGAAACAACTTTTCCATCACTATTGTGGCCAGAAAGAGTCCCTGTGGGTTTTAAAGTTCGCCTGCCTATTGAAGTCAATGGCGGTTCGCCCGGTTCAGGGACGGGAGTGCTTTTCAAGTGCACTCTTTTCAGTCTTGATCCCTTCTCTTGGGCTCCAGACTTAATCCAAAGGTTCGCCCGGTTCGCCCGTTCGCGAACTTTTGCGGAAGTTCGCGTTCACGGTTCGCAAACGCAAAATTTTATGTTTGCGACATCACTACAATCTAGGTGGCCTCTTGGTAGAGCTTCCGTCAGCTGGCAACACCATTACCCTTTCCTTCAGTTTGGCTCAAATCACTCAGCTTCTCATGTTTCCACATGACTTGAAACTAGGGATGTTTATATTCGAATTTGAATGTTAGAATGAATGTTATTGTAGAAATTTGATTTACATAATCGAATGATGATAAGAACGAATATTCATAAAAATTCTATTATCAATGTTATTTACAATTTTTGAATGTGACATTCGAATTCGAATGTGACATTTGAATTTGAATATTACATTTATAAAACACAGTTGTAGACTAGAAACACTATTTTGAATTTGAATGCTACATCCGAATTCGAATGTGATATTCAAATTCGAATATTACATTTATACAACACAGTTGTAGACTAGAAATACTATTTCAAATTTGAATATGACATTTGAATAAGAATGTAGCATTCAAATTAGAATATTATATTTATGAAACGCTATCACCTAGATGTCGGGGGAGACAAATTGGGGTGTTTAGATCTGTGGTTTATGTTAGGGTGTTAGGTTTAAACATAACTTTTTTTTCCCCATAGACATCAGTGGGGTTGCTTTACGGAGATTTTTCATTCCGCGATCGCAGGTGTTTTTTCTAACACTCTCTCCCCATTGATGTCTATGGGGGAAAGCATGCACAAGCACGTCAAAGCAGCCCTTTGATTTTGTGCGGTATGGAGCTTATCGCCACCATATCGCACACAAGGGGAGGCTTTTCAGTAACTCATCATGACAGCGCTATGAAAGGTGAAATAACCCAACTTTTTTGACGTTAGTTTAGCGCAAAACTCGTAATCTAGGTGAGTATTAGACTAGAAATACTATTTTGAATTCAAATGTGACATTCGATTTCGAATGTAGTATTCAAATTCAAATATTACATTTATAAAACACAGTAAAGTATTAGACTAAAAATACTATTTCGAATTCGAATGTTATATTCAAATTCGAATGTCACATTTGAATTTGAATTCAAATGTCACATTCGAATTCGAATATTACATTTTGAAATTGAATGTGATATAAAATACATAGCTAAAGCTATTAAAAAATGAAGTTAAGCGCTAAAAGCAAGGGTATTCTGAATAATAATATTATATGTTTAAATCAAGTGTATAATGACATCCAGTAAAAATAAAAAATATATAAAGAGGTGGTAGTGTGAGAAAAAATATACCGTGAAGAGAGATGTATAATATTATGTGAATGTATATTATACTTATAAATGTATCAATAAAGAAATATATAAGGTGCAAAGAGATAAACTCAAACAGCAAATAATGTATCAATATCAGATAAATATAATAATGTATCAATTTATTAGAAACATAATAGTCTAAAATAAGGATAATTTAAGGATAATTTAAAACAGAAAATATATCTTAAAATGTGATCTGTCTAAAAATGAGGGACGTCTCCCTTAAACAAATAGCGGCTCCTAGGAAACCTATCAATATAAAAAAAGTCAGTACTTGCGCTTTTGAAAGTGACCCAGCCAGGGGTTGTAAGGAAATTTCTTTACTCGCCAATTGCGATAGAAGATATTATTTGCATTAGTAAGGAGAGGCAAGTGAGCGTGTTCGTAGCAAATAGTGCTCACCGTTTGTCTGCAGCTCGGCGTTACCGACTGATGGTAGAGGCGGCTTTTTATACGGATCTTACGTGACCCCTCTGACGTCACGTGTGTATCCTTGATGTCCGGAATAGACAAATGGAAATAGTATCCAAAAGAATCCTTTATAGGATATCGTATTGGAAGCAAATATAGTAGTATCTTTTATGACAGCCCCTATTCCTTAGTAGAGAAGGAAATTCTGGGGGAGATACAAAAAATCTTGGCGGTCACAATTCGTGACTAATATTCTCTTTCTTACACTTAATAGGAGTAATAAATGGTAAAGTTCACAAAAACTTGGTGAACTGTGCTTGAAAACTTTGCGGTTGCTTATAGCGACTAGAGAATCCTTTGTGTTGGTGAACTTTGCGGTCACTTATAGCGACTAGGGAATCCTTTGTGTTGATAAACTTTGCGGTCGCTTATAGCAACTAGGGAATCCTTTGTGTTGATAAACTTTGCGGTCGCTTATAGCAACTAGAAGATCCTTTGTGCTGGTAAACTTTGCGGTCACTTATAGCGACTAAAGAATCTTTTGTTGATATGTTAGTGCCAATTAGCACAGCATTGGTAAGGTCCTGATAGGAAGTCAATACTCCTTGGAGAAAGTCAATTCTTATCAAATATCAGAAAAGATAAGATAAGAAAAGATAAGATAAAGGTGCAAGGTGTCAAGGTCAACGTGTTTCGCCCTTAGGCTTTATCATGACATGTTAGTCTGTGCCACCACAAAAATATTTAAATGCTTACAACTGATCTGATTGGATGTCTAGAAAAACTAATTAAAGGAGGAATACAGAGATAAGAGGTTTTTTATTCTTAAGGAGGAATTCCCCTTAATATCTATACATGAAAGTTTATCAGAAGAGTAGACAAATATATATAACTATATTAAGACAATCAACATAGTAAATTGGCAAGATACAACACAAGATTTATTTATCTGTGCATATAGATCTTACAGAGCAGTGTTGGAAAATGAATTGGCAATATAAATAAAAATAGTAATAAAAATCCTATTGTGATATAATGCGAGGGGAATTATGTATTCTTGTTAATATAAGTTCTTAACAGTAAATGTGAAAAGAAAGGAAAGTTCTTAAAAGTGTTTTTAAAGGTATATGAGGTATATAACAATAATAGTAATATTATTAGAAATATACTCAAATTAGCATAAAAATAACCCCATTCTGTCAACATTGATAATCTATATACAGGGAGTGCAGAATTATTAGGCAAATGAGTATTTTGACCACATCATCCTCTTTATGCATGTTGTCTTACTCCAAGCTGTATAGGCTCGAAAGCCTACTACCAATTAAGCATATTAGGTGATGTGCATCTCTGTAATGAGAAGGGGTGTGGTCTAATGACATCAACACCCTATATCAGGTGTGCATAATTATTAGGCAACTTCCTTTCCTTTGGCAAAATGGGTCAAAAGAAGGACTTGACAGGCTCAGAAAAGTAAAAAATAGTGAGATATCTTGCAGAGGGATGCAGCACTCTTAAAATTGCAAAGCTTCTGAAGCGTGATCATCGAACAATCAAGCGTTTCATTCAAAATAGTCAACAGGGTCGCAAGAAGCGTGTGGAAAAACCAAGGCGCAAAATAACTGCCCATGAACTGAGAAAAGTCAAGCTCAAGCTGCCAAGATGCCACTTGCCACCAGTTTGGCCATATTTCAGAGCTGCAACATCACTGGAGTGCCCAAAAGCACAAGGTGTGCCTCCTTGTTCACCTGATCTGAACCCCATTGAGAACCTGTGGTCCATCATCAAATGTGAGATTTACAAGGAGGGAAAACAGTACACCTCTCTGAACAGTGTCTGGGAGGCTGTGGTTGCTGCTGCACACAATGTTGATGGTGAACAGATCAAAACACTGACAGAATCCATGGATGGCAGGCTTTTGAGTGTCCTTGCAAAGAAAGGTGGCTATATTGGTCACTGATTTGTTTTTGTTTTGTTTTTGAATGTCAGAAATATATATTTGTGAATGTTGAGATGTTATATTGGTTTCACTGGTAAAAATAAATAATTGAAATGGGTATATATTTGTTTTTTGTTAAGTTGCCTAATAATTATGCACAGTAATAGTCACCTGCACACACAGATATCCCCCTAAAATAGCTAAAACTAAAAACAAACTAAAAACTACTTCCAAAAATATTCAGCTTTGATATTAATTAGTTTTTTGGGTTCATTGAGAACATGGTTGTTGTTCAATAATAAAATTAATCCTCAAAAATACAACTTGCCTAATAATTCTGCACTCCCTGTATAAAGACCCTGATGTATGTAGTATGTTATGAGTACATATAAAAGAACCAGAAGGGTCATATATGAACTATATCTAGGAGAATATTTAAAGGAAATAATAAATAAAGGATTGTTTCTATTTTTGTTTCTATATTTATAAAAAAGGAGAAATATCTAACTCTGAGTTCAACCCTATTGGATTTAATGTGTCCATATTATAAATAATTTTCGCTTCTAATTTCAGGAGTTGTCTTTCTAGATTACCCCCTCTCCAATTCAATTTTACTTTAGCTAGACCCCAAAATCTAAAATGTTTAAGGTTATTTTGATGAGTTTCTCTAAAATGTGAGTAAGGATGTGTGTCAAGGTTCCCTCTATCTATACATGATAGGTGCTCCCTAATCCTCTCACGTAGGGTCCTAGTAGTTTTCCCTATGCAATATTTTTTGCACAAACATTCAATAATATAGATAACTCCTTTGTCTTGACACCTAATAGTTTCCTCAATTTTGAATGTGAAATTATTCACCTCTATTTCTTTCAATTTGCAGCTGTATTTGCAAGAACGGCATCCAAAACATGGAAAAAAGCCCATTATTTTCTTTCCTTCTAGATTTGTCTCATAGCTGTTTCTTTTAAGGGGTCTCAATTAGACATGTGCGGTTCGTTTCGGATTAATTCGGAAATTCGGTAAATTCGGTAAATTCGGAGATTCGGATCGATTCGGATTTCCGAATTAAAATACTTCCGAATCTACCGAATGAATCCGAAATAGCTGCCGTATCTCCGAATAAATCCGAATTAGCTCGTTAAAATTCGGCATTTCCCCATAGGAAACAATGGGAGTTTCGGCTGAAAAAAAACTAACACTGCAGCCCCATTGTTTCCTATGGGGAAACACTAAGTCTGCACCTAACACCCTAACATGTACCCCGAGTCTCTAAACACCCCTAATCTAACACTTATTAACCCCTAATCTGCCGCCCCCGCTATCGCTGACACCTGCATTATTTTATTAACCCCTAATCTGCCGACCGAATATCGCCGCCACCTACATTATAACTATTGACCCCTAATCTGCTGTCCCTAACACCGCCGACCTCTACATTATAGTTATTAACCCCTAATCTGCCCCCCCCCAACGTCGCCGCAATCTAACTACAAGTATTAACCCCTAATCTGCCGACCCGATATCGCCGCCACCTACATTATAACTATTAACCCCTAATCTGCTGTCCCTAACACCGCCGACCCCTACATTATAGTTATTAACCCCTAATCTGCCTCCCCCAACGTCGCCGCAATCTAACTACAAGTATTAACCCCTAATCTGCCGACCGAATATCGCCGCCGCCTACATTATAGCTATTAACCCCTAATCTGCTGTCCCTAACACCGCCGACCCCTACATTATAGTTATTAACCCCTAATCTGCCCCCCCCAACGTCGCCGCAATCTAACTACAAGTATTAACCCCTAATCTGCCGACCCGATATCGCCGCCGCCTACATTATAGCTATTAACCCCTAATCTGCTGTCCCTAACACCGCCGACCCCTACATTATAGTTATTAACCCCTAATCTGCCCCCCCCCAACGTCGCCACAATCTAACTACAAGTATTAACCCCTAATCTGCCGACCGCAAATCGCCGCAACTATAATAAATGTATTAACCCCTAAACCGCCGCACTCCCGCCTCGCAAACACTATAATACATTTTATTAACCCCTAATCTGCCCTCCCTAACATCGCCGCCACCTACCTACAATTATTAACCCCTAATCTCCCGCCCCCAACGTCGCCGCTACTATAATAAGGTTATTAACCCCTAAACCTAAGTCTAACCCTAACACTAACACCCCCTAACTTAAATATAATTTAAATAAAACGAAATAAATTTACTATAGTTAAATAAATGAATCCTATTTAAAACTAAAGACTTACCTGTAAAATAAACCCTAATATAGCTACAATATAACTAATAATTACATTGTAGCTATTTTAGGATTTATTTTTATTTTACAGGCAACTTTGTATTTATTTTAACTAGGTACAATAGTTATTAAATAGTTAATAACTATTTAATAACTACCTAGCTAAAATAAATACAAATTTACCTGTAAAATAAATCCTAACCTAAGTTACAATTACACCTAACACTACACTATCATTAAATTAATTAAATAAATGACTCATATTTAAAACTAAATACTTACCTGTAAAATAAATATAAATGCTAAAATAGCTACAATGTAACTATTAGTTATATTGCAGCTATATTAGCATTTATATTTATTTTACAGGCAACTTTGTATTTATTTTAACTAGGTACAATAGCTATTAAATAGTTATTGACTAATTAATAGCTACCTAGTTAAAATAATTACAAAATTACCTGTAAAATAAATCCTAACCTAAGTTACAATAAAACCTAACACTACACTATCATTAAATAAATTAACTACAAGTACCTACAATTATCTACAATTAAATAAACTAAAGTACAAAACCCCCCCACTAAATTACAAAAAATAAAAAACCACTAAAATACAAAAAATAAAAAAATATTACAAGAATTTTAAACTAATTACACCTAATCTAAGCCCCCTAATAAAATAACAAAGCCCCCCAAAATAAAAAAAAAATGCCCTACCCTATACTAAATTACAAAAGTTAACAGCTCTATTACCTTACCAGCCCTGAACAGGGCCCTTTGCGGGGCATGCCCCAAAGAAAACAGCTCTTTTGCCTGTAAAAAAAAAACACAACCCCCCCCCCCACATTACAACCCACCACCCACATACCCCTACTCTAACCCAAACCCCCCTTAAATAAACCTAACACTACCCCCCTGAAGATCTCCCTACCTTGAGTCGTGTTCACCCAGCCGGGCCGAAGTCTTCATCCGATGGGGCAGAAGAGGACATCCAGACCGGCAGAAGTCTTCATCCAAGCGGGGCAAGAAGAGGTCTTCCATCCATCATACAAGTACCAAAATACAAACAAACACTAAATTACCAAAAATAATAAAATATTACAATAATTTTAAACTAATTACACCTAATCTAAGCCCCCTACTAGCTATTAATATAGCTTCAATATAACTAATAGTTACATTGTAGCTATTTTAGGATTTACATGTATTTTACAGGCAACTTTGTATTTATTTTAACTAGGTACAATAGTTATTAAATAGTTAATAACTATTTAAAAACTACCTAGCTAAAATAAATACAAATTTACCTGTAAAATAAATCATAACCTAAGTTACAATTACACCTAACACTACACTATCATTAAATTAACTAAATAAATGAATCCTATATAAAACTAAAGACTTACCTGTAAAATAAACCCTAATATAGCTGCAATATAACTAATAGTTACATTGTAGCTATTTTAGCATTTATATTTATTGTACAGGCAACTTTGTATTCATTTTAACTAGGTTCAATAGCTATTAAATAGATATTGACTATTTAATAGCTACCTAGTTAAAATAATTACAAAATTACCTGTAAAATAAATCCTAACCTAAGTTACAATTAAACCTAACACTACAATATCATTAAATAAATTAACTACAAGTACCTACAATTAAATACAATTAAAAAAACTAAACTAAAGTACAAAACCCCCCCCCCGCTAAATTACAAAAAATTAAAAAATATTACAAGAATTTTAAACTAATTACACCTAATCTAAGCCCCCTAATAAAATAACAAAGCCCCCCAAAATAAAAAAAAATGCCCTACCCTATACTAAATTACAAAAGTTAACAGCTCTATTACCTTACCAGGCCTGAACAGGGCCTTTTGCGGGGCATGCCCCAAAGAAAACAGCTCTTTTGCCTGTAAAAAAAAAACACAATCCCCCCCCCCCACATTACAACCCACCACCCACATACCCCTACTCTAACCCAAACCCCCCTTAAATAAACCTAACACTACCCCCCTGAAGATCTCCCTACCTTGAGTCGTGTTCACCCAGCCGGGCCGAAGTCTTCATCCGATGGGGCAGAAGAGGACATCCAGACCGGCAGAAGTCTTCATCCAAGCGGGGCAAGAAGAGGTCTTCCATCCATCAGAAAAGTACAAAAAAACAAACAAACACTAAATTAGCAAAAATAATAAAATATTACAATAATTTTAAACTAATTACACCTAATCTAAGCCCCCTACTAGCTATTAATATAGCTACAATATAACTAATAGTTACATTGTAGCTATTTTAGGATTTATATTTATTTTACAGGCAACTTTGTATTTATTTTAACTAGGTACAATAGCTATTAAATAGTTAATAACTATTTAATAACTACCTAGCTAAAATAAATACAAATTTACCTGTAAAATAAACCCTAACCTAAGTTACAATTACACCTAACACTACACTATCATTAAATTAACTAAATAAATTAATCCTATATAAAACTAAATACTTACCTGTAAAATAAACCCTAATATAGCTACAATATAACTAATAGTTACATTGTAGCTATTTTAGCATTTATATTTATTTTACAGGCAACTTTGTATTTATTTTAACTAGGTACAATAGCTATTAAATAGATATTGACTATTTAATAGCTACCTAGTTAAAATAATTACAAAATTACCTGTAAAATAAATCCTAACCTAAGTTACTATTAAACCTAACACTACACTATCATTAAATAAATTAACTACAAGTACCTACAATTAAATACAATTAAATAAACTAAACTAAAGTACAAAAAAAAAAAACACTAAATTACAAAAAATAAAAAAAATTACAAGAATTTTAAACTAATTACACCTAATCTAAGCCCCCTAATAAAATAACAAAGCCCCCCAAAATAAAAAAATGCCCTACCCCTATACTAAATTACAAAAGTAATCAGCTCTATTACCTTACCAGCCCTTAAAAGGGCCTTTTGCGGGGGCATGCCCCAAAGAAAACAGCTCTTTTGCCTGTAAAAAAAAACACAATACCCCCCCCACATTACAACCCACCACCCACATACCCCTACTCTAACCCAAACCCCCCTTAAATAAACCTAACACTACCCCCCTGAAGATCTCTCTACCGTGTCTTCACCCAGCGGGCCGAAGTCTTCATCTGATCGGGCAGAAGAGGACATCCAGACCGGCAGAAGTCTTCATCCAAGCGGGGCAAGAAGAGGTCTTCCATCCATCAGAAGTCTTGATCCAGGCGGCATCTTCTCTGTTCATCCATCGGGAGCGGAGCGGCAGCATCCTGAAGACATCCCACGCAGAGCATCCTCTTCTTTCTTGATCCGACGACTAGGTGACTGTACCTTTAAGTGACGTCATCCAAGATGGCGTCCCTTGAATTCCGATTGGCTGATAGGATTCTATCAGCCAATCGGAATTAAGGTAGGAAAAATCTGATTGGCTGATTTAATCAGCCAATCAGATTCAAGTTCAATCCGATTGGCTGATGGAATCAGCCAATCAGATTGACCTCGCATTCTATTGGCTGTTCCGATCAGCCAATAGAATGCGAGCTCAATCTGATTGGCTGATTGGATCAGCCAATCGGATTGAACTTGAATCTGATTGGCTGATTGAATCAGCCAATCAGATTTTTCCTACCTTAATTCCGAT
Source organism: Bombina bombina (assembly GCF_027579735.1). Lineage (NCBI taxonomy): Eukaryota > Metazoa > Chordata > Amphibia > Anura > Bombinatoridae > Bombina > Bombina bombina. The sequence goes on along the minus strand of NC_069500.1, from coordinate 150,534,231 downwards.
TGGCTGATAGAATCCTATCAGCCAATCGGAATTCAAGGGACGCCATCTTGGATGACGTCACTTAAAGGTACAGTCACCTAGTCGTCGGATCAAGAAAGAAGAGGATGCTCTGCGTGGGATGTCTTCAGGATGCTGCCGCTCCGCTCCGGATGGATGAACAGAGAAGATGCCGCCTGGATCAAGACTTCTGATGGATGGAAGACCTCTTCTTGCCCCGCTTGGATGAAGACTTCTGCCGGTCTGGATGTCCTCTTCTGCCCGATCGGATGAAGACTTCGGCCCGCTGGGTGAAGACACGGTAGAGAGATCTTCAGGGGGGTAGTGTTAGGTTTATTTAAGGGGGGTTTGGGTTAGAGTAGGGGTATGTGGGTGGTGGGTTGTAATGTGGGGGGGGGGGTATTGTGTTTTTTTTTACAGGCAAAAGAGCTGTTTTCTTTGGGGCATGCCCCGCAAAAGGCCCTGTTCAGGGCTGGTAAGGTAATAGAGCTGATTACTTTTGTAATTTAGTATAGGGTAGGGCATTTTTTTATTTTGGGGGGCTTTGTTATTTTATTAGGGGGCTTAGATTAGGTGTAATTAGTTTAAAATTCTTGTAATTTTTTTTATTTTTTGTAATTTAGTGTTTTTTTTTTTTTGTACTTTAGTTTAGTTTATTTCATTGTATTTAATTGTAGGTACTTGTAGTTAATTTATTTAATGATAGTGTAGTGTTAGGTTTAATAGTAACTTAGGTTAGGATTTATTTTACAGGTAATTTTGGAATTATTTCAACTAGGTAGCTATTAAACAGTAAATATCTATTTAATAGCTATTGTACCTAGTTAAAATAAATACAAAGTTGCCTGTAAAATAAATATAAATGCTAAAATAGCTACAATGTAACTATTAGTTATATTGTAGCTATATTAGGGTTTATTTTACAGGTAAGTATTTAGTTTTATATAGGATTAATTTATTTAGTTAATTTAATGACAGTGTAGTGTTAGGTGTAATTGTAACTTAGGTTAGGGTTTATTTTACAGGTAAATTTGTATTTATTTTAGCTAGGTAGTTATTAAATAGTTATTAACTATTTAATAGCTATTGTACCTAGTTAAAATAAATACAAAGTTGCCTGTAAAATAAATATAAATCCTAAAATAGCTACAATGTAACTATTAGTTATATTGTAGCTATATTAATAGCTAGTAGGGGGCTTAGATTAGGTGTAATTAGTTTAAAATTATTGTAATATTTTATTATTCTTGCTAATTTAGTGTTTGTTTGTTTTTTTTGTACTTTTCTGATGGATGGAAGACCTCTTCTTGCCCCGCTTGGATGAAGACTTCTGCCGGTCTGGATGTCCTCTTCTGCCCCATCGGATGAAGACTTCGGCCCGGCTGGGTGAACACGACTCAAGGTAGGGAGATCTTCAGGGGGGTAGTGTTAGGTTTATTTAAGGGGGGTTTGGGTTAGAGTAGGGGTATGTGGGTGGTGGGTTGTAATGTGGGGGGGGGGTATTGTGTTTTTTTTTACAGGCAAAAGAGCTGTTTTCTTTGGGGCATGCCCCGCAAAAGGCCCTGTTCAGGGCTGGTAAGGTAATAGAGCTGTTAACTTTTGTAATTTAGTATAGGGTAGGGCATTTTTTTTTATTTTGGGGGGCTTTGTTATTTTATTAGGGGGCTTAGATTAGGTGTAATTAGTTTAAAATTCTTGTAATATTTTTTTATTTTTTGTAATTTAGTGGGGGGGGGTTTGTACTTTAGTTTAGTTTTTTTAATTGTATTTAATTGTAGGTACTTGTAGTTAATTTATTTAATGATAGTGTAGTGTTAGGTTTAATTGTAACTTAGGTTAGGATTTATTTTACAGGTAATTTTGTAATTATTTTAACTAGGTAGCTATTAAATAGTCAATATCTATTTAATAGCTATTGAACCTAGTTAAAATAAATACAAAGTTGCCTGTACAATAAATATAAATGCTAAAATAGCTACAATGTAACTATTAGTTATATTGCAGCTATATTAGGGTTTATTTTACAGGTAAGTCTTTAGTTTTATATAGGATTCATTTATTTAGTTAATTTAATGATAGTGTAGTGTTAGGTGTAATTGTAACTTAGGTTATGATTTATTTTACAGGTAAATTTGTATTTATTTTAGCTAGGTAGTTATTAAATAGTTATTAACTATTTAATAGCTATTGTACCTAGTTAAAATAAATACAAAGTTGCCTGTAAAATAAATATAAATCCTAAAATAGCTACAATGTAACTATTAGTTATATTGAAGCTATATTAATAGCTAGTCGGGGGCTTAGATTAGGTGTAATTAGTTTAAAATTATTGTAATATTTTATTATTTTTGGTAATTTAGTGTTTGTTTGTATTTTGGTACTTGTATGATGGATGGAAGACCTCTTCTTGCCCCGCTTGGATGAAGACTTCTGCCGGTCTGGATGTCCTCTTCTGCCCCATCGGATGAAGACTTCGGCCCGGCTGGGTAAACACGACTCAAGGTAGGGAGATCTTCAGGGGAGTAGTGTTAGGTTTATTTAAGGGGGTTTTGGGTTAGAGTAGGGGTATGTGGGTGGTGGGTTGTAATGTGTGGGGGGGGATTGTGTTTTTTTTTTACAGGCAAAAGAGCTGTTTTCTTTGGGGCATGCCCCGCAAAGGGCCCTGTTCAGGGCTGGTAAGGTAATAGAGCTGTTAACTTTTGTAATTTAGTATAGGGTAGGGCATTTTTTTTATTTTGGGGGGCTTTGTTATTTTATTAGGGGGCTTAGATTAGGTGTAATTAGTTTAAAATTCTTGTAATATTTTTTTATTTTTTGTAATTTAGTGTTTGTTTGTTTTTTGTAATTTAGTGGGGGATTTTTGTACTTTAGTTTATTTAATTGTAGATAATTGTAGGTACTTGTAGTTAATTTATTTAATGACAGTGTAGTGTTATGTTTAATTGTAACTTAGGTTAGGATTTATTTTACAGGTAATTTTGTAATTATTTTAACTAGGTAGCTATTAATTAGTCAATAACTATTTAATAGCTTTTGTACCTAGTTAAAATAAATACAAAGTTGCCTGTAAAATAAATATAAATGCTAAAATAGCTACAATGTAACTATTAGTTATATTGCAGCTATCTTAGGGTTTATTTTACAGGTAAGTATTTTGTTTTAAATATGATTCATTTATTTAGTTAATTTAATGATAGTGTAGTGTTAGGTGTAATTGTAACTTAGGTTAGGATTTATTTTACAGGTAAATTTGTATTTATTTTAGCTAGGTAGTTATTAAATAGTTATTAACTATTTAATAACTATTGTACCTAGTTAAAATAAATACAAAGTTGCCTGTAAAATAAAAATAAATCCTAAAATAGCTACAATGTAATTATTAGTTATATTGTAGCTATATTAGGGTTTATTTTACAGGTAAGTCTTTAGTTTTAAATAGGATTCATTTATTTAACTATAGTAAACTTATTTCGTTTTATTTAAATTATATTTAAGTTAGGGGGTGTTAGTGTTAGGGTTAGACTTAGGTTTAGGGGTTAATAACCTTATTATAGTAGCGGCGACGTTGGGGGCGGGAGATTAGGGGTTAATAATTGTAGGTAGGTGGCGGCGATGTTAGGGAGGGCAGATTAGGGGTTAATAAAATGTATTATAGTGTTTACGAGGCGGGAGTGCGGCGGTTTAGGGGTTAATACATTTATTATAGTGGCGGCGATTTGCGGTCGGCAGATTAGGGGTTAATACTTGTAGTTAGATTGTGGCGACGTTGGGGGGAGGCAGATTAGGGGTTAATAACTATAATGTAGGGGTCGGCGGTGTTAGGGACACCAGATTAGGGGTTAATAGCTATAATGTAGGCGGCGGCGATATCGGGTCGGCAGATTAGGGGTTAATACTTGTAGTTAGATTGCGGCAACGTTGGGGGGAGGGCAGATTAGGGGTTAATAACTATAATGTAGGGGTCGGCGGTGTTAGGGACAGCAGATTAGGGGTTAATAGCTATAATGTAGGCGGCGGCGATATCGGGTCGGCAGATTAGGGGTTAATACTTGTAGTTAGATTGCGGCGACGTTGGGGGAGGCAGATTAGGGGTTAATAACTATAATGTAGGGGTCGGCGGTGTTAGGGACAGCAGATTAGGGGTTAATAGTTATAATGTAGGTGGCGGCGATATCGGGTCGGCAGATTAGGGGTTAATACTTGTAGTTAGATTGCGGCGACGTTGGGGGGGGCAGAATAGGGGTTAATAACTATAATGTAGGGGTCGGCGGTGTTAGGGACAGCAGATTAAGGGTTAATAGCTATAATGTAGGTTGCGGCGATATCCGATCGGCAGATTAGGGGTTAAATAATGTTATTATAGGGTTTGCGATGTGGGGGGGCCTCGGTTTAGTGGTTCATAGGTAGTTTATGGGTGTTAGTGACTTAGTGTACTAAATGGGTGTTAGTGTACTAAAAACATACCGAATTTCGGAACGGAATAGAACCGAATTCAGCCGAATCCGAATAAATCCGAAACGAATTTATTCGGATCCGAATAAATCCGAAACGAATTTATTCAAATTTTGCCGAATCCGATTCGATCCGAAACGAAATTCGAAAAGTCCGAATCGATCCGAACCGAAAACGAACCGAATTTTTTAGCCGTGCACATGTCTAGTCTCAATTCACTCTGAGCTAGAGTACTTTTTTAAGTTTTTTGCTCTTCTATAGATTATTCTGGGATATGTAGATACTTTATCTCCTATTACTGGATCTGTTTGTACTAAGTGCCAATGCTTTGTTAAGATTTTCTTAATTAATTTATTGTTGCAGTTATAGTCTGTGATAAACTATACGTCTATAGCATCTGAATTTGCTTCATAATTATTGGCACATTTATTCATATTCTTGTATGTCAATAGATTTTTTCTGTCTATTTTATCAACCTCTTCTTTTGCCAAATTTATGATCCTCTCATCATACCCTCTTTCTTTAAATTTATTTTCTAAAATTGATATCTGTTTTTCATAGTCTGTGTTCCTAGAGCAATTTCTTTTTATTCTTAAATATTGCCCTTTGGGAATATTGTTCTTCCACCTCTCCAGGTGGCAACTTTTGTAGTGCACAAAATTATTAGATATGTGCAATTCGGTTCGGTTCGATTCGGAAATTCAGAAAATTCAGAAAATTCAGCGATTCGGATCGAACCGAATTTCCGAATTAAAATACTGCCGAATTTCGAGAATAAATCCGAATTACTTTGGATTTATTCGGTAAATTCGGATGGCCATGGATTACACTAGTATTGTACAGTATATTAGGTTATATCACTCTGCTATGGGTTACACCTAATATACAGCACATAATACTAGTCTAATCCCACCTAACACTTACCGAAATTCCGAATTTCCGAACCGAACCGAATCCAGCCGAATTTCTTCGAATCCGAATGAATCCGAAACGAATCCGAAACAAATCGATTCAAAATTTTCCGAATTCGAATCGATCCGAACCGAACTTCGAAAAATTCCGAACCGATCCGAACCGAATTTTTTCGCCATGCACATGTCTAAAAATTATTGGTGTCTACCTGCTTAAAATGTGTCGATGTGGTTATTTGATCATTTATCACTTCAATCTCTAGATCAAGAAAGATAGCCTTATTTTTACTATATGTATAAGTGAAATTGATGTTCCTGTCATTATTGTTCATATCATCACAGATTTCCTTCAATTCTGATTCCTCTCCTTTCCACACAAATATAACATCGTCAATGTATCTTTGATATAGTACAAGATTTGCACCCAGTCTATGCTGAGGAAAGAAAGATTCCTCCCAATATCCCATATATTCTGTGCTAATTGGCACTAACATATCAATAAAAGATTCTTTAGTCGCTATAAGTGACCGCAAAGTTTACCAGCACAAAGGATCTTCTAGTCGCTATAAGCGACCACAAAGTTTATCAACACAAAGGATTCTCTAGTCGCTATAAGCGACCGCAAAGTTTTCAAGCACAGTTCACCAAGTTTTTGTGGACTTTACCATTTATTACTCCTATTAAGTGTAAGAAAGAGAATATTAGTCACGAATTGTGACCGCCAAGATTTTTTGTATCTCCCCCAGGACTTCCTTCTCTACTAAGGAATAGGGGCTGTCATAAAAGATACTACTATATTTGCTTCCAATACGATATCCTATAAAGGATTCTTTTGGATACTATTTCCATTTGTCTATTCCGGATGTCAAGGATACACATGTGACGTCAGAGGGGTCATGTAAGATCCGTATAAAAAGCTGCCTCTACCATCAGTCGGTAACGCCGAGCTGCAGACAAACGGTGAGCACTATTTGCTACGAACACACTCACTTGCCTCTCCTTACTAATGCAAATAATATCTTCTATCGCAATTGGCGAGTAAAGAAATTTCCTTACAACCCCTGGCTGGGTCACTTTCAAAAGCGCAAGTACTGACTTTTTTATATTGACAGGTTTCCTAGGAGCCGCTATTTGTTTAAGGGAGACGTCCCTCATTTTTAGACAGATCACATTTTAAGATATATTTTCTGTTTTAAATTATCCTTAAATTATCCTTATATTAGACTATTATGTTTCTAATAAATTGATACATTATTATATTTATCTGATATTGATACATTATTTGCTGTTTGAGTTTATCTCTTTGCACCTTATATATTTCTTTATTGATACATTTATAAGTATAATATACATTCACATAATATTACACATCTCTCTTCACGATATATTTTTCTCACACTACACCTCTTTATATATTTTTTATTTTTACTGGATGTCATTATACACTTGATTTAAACATATAATATTATTATTCACAATACCCTTGCTTTTAGCGCTTAACTTCATTTTTTAATAGCTTTTGCACAACTTGTTTTCTTGGAGGGGAATTCACTAGTTAAGCTGGGTATATACATCCTCTAGCGCTTATAATTTCATTTCTCTTATAAAATACATAGCTAAACATTCTATTATTCAAACTAATATTTTCGAATGTTATTGAAAAATTCAAAAATGAAAATTCAAAAATAGATAGTTAGAATGTTATATAAACATTCGAAATTCGATTTGAACCAACAAATGTATCAAAATTTGTTTTAAATTTTGACTTTTTAGACACATTCACCCATCCCTACTTGAAACAAGACCACATCATTCACACGCCACCCGAGAGCAAGGTCCACATCCAAAACGGGAAATAGCCGCTATCACCCTCACTGAGTTTCCTGCAGCTTGGAGCTCAACCTGTTCTCTGGCAACAAAGCTTCAAAAACAGGAAACACTCAGGGAGCTCCTAAAACATAGCTTTTATTTGCAAATGTTTAAAATGTATCACAAGGGACAAGATGTGCAAAAAGGTCCCCAGGGTCAGCTAAACTGGCTGATGCGTTAAAGGGACATTAAACATTTTGAGATGGTAATGTAAAATGGTAAATTGTATATATAAAAAAAAACTTCTGCTATATACTTTTATTTTTTATTTTGTCCCCGTTCCCTGTAATTCCATTCTAAAACTGTGAGCTTTTCAGTTTTTGCTAGAAATAGAAGTGCAGAATGCTGTTATATTCCTCACAACCATTGGCTGCACCCTCTAGTAACCAATTTATAACTGTTCCTAATTGGCTACAGCAAAGAAGGTAAACTAAGTTACAACATAGCAGTTCCCATTGTTTTATAGACACTTAGGGCTAGATTACAAGTGAGGTGAAAAAGGTTTTGCACTAGCGCAATCGTGTTTTTGTGAGTCATTTTCATTGTGCTGATATTACAAGTGGAGTGAAATCACCCATTACACTTCAATCCTTACCGCGATCTAAAAGCTGTGGTTAACTGTTTTCCAAAACAAAAAAGATGCACAAAACACTTTAAAAATACATTACAAAGTACACTTACACTCGTATTTTCCTCTTTTTGACCACCATCTCCTCACTTGCAACATCTCATCCCTCCCTACAACTCTCCCTCCTTCTATTCCTCACACCAAACTTCACAGAAGCATTATGTCATTAGATCAGCAACAGCTTGCTAATTCCCTCGAACCTCTCCTCTCATCCATCTCCTCCTTCTCCTGCCCTGACCAATCTAACTGCCACTGTAATTCCACCCTTACATCGGTCCTTGACAATCTGGCCCCTCTTACCATTGCTCGGAAATCACACACTCATCCTCAGTCCTGGCATACTCCTCTGACACGGTTCCTATGCAGATGTTCGCGTACTGCTGAGCGGCACTGGAGAAAATCTCGGAGTTCATCAGATTTCCTTCATTACAAGTTAATTTTGAATTCCTACTATTCTGCCCTTAATCTCTATAAGCAACATTACTTCTCTATTCATATCTCTAATTCTTCTTCAAACCCAAAACGTCTGTTCTCCACTTTCAATATTCTTCTTCCCCCCCCACCCCCTAATACAACTTCTCTGTCAGCTCAAGACTTTGTCAGCCACTTCAATAACAAAATCGACTCCATCAGAAATGAAATCAGCTCTCCACATACTTCCATTCTCTCACCCCCTTAAACGCTCGCAATCAACCACAACCCACATAGCCATAAATTTAGCTCCTTCTCCCCTGTTACTGAGGAAGAAGTTTTGGCACTTATACTGAGCTCTCACCTTACTACCTGTCCTCTTGACCCTATCCCCTCAAAGCTCCTAACCTCCCTCTATTCTACCCTTACCCCTATACTCACACACTTTTTCAACCTCTCCCTCAGCACCGGTATATTTCCCTCATCTCTGAAACATGCACTGGTTACACCTATCCTCAAAAAACCTTCTCTTGATCCAACCTCCCCATCCAACTACTACCCAATTTCCCTACTCCCTCTTGCCTCAAAGCTTCTCGAAAAGCTAGTATATGCACGCATACCCCATTTCCTTACATTAAACTCCCTCCTCGACCCACTGCAATCTGGATTTCATCCCCATCGCTCCACAGAGACAGCAATCGTTAAGGTTCCCAATGACCTACTTACAGCAAAATCAAAAGGCCACTTCTCTCTGCTTATCCTCCTTGATCTGTCTGCAGCCTTTGATACACCCTCTTTTGCTCCAAAACCTCCAATTTTTTGGCATTTGTGACACAGCCCCCACGTGGTTCTCTTCCTACCTGTCAAATTGTACCTTTAGTGTACCCTTCTCTGGGGCCTCCTCTGTCGCGTCTCCACCTTCTCTTGGGTTACTGCAAGTCTCTGTCCACGGTCCCCTTCTCCTCTCAATCTACACGTTCCTTAATAAAGTACCATGGGTTCCTGTATCATTTGTATGCAGACGACACCCAAATCTACTTCTCTGCACCAGACCTATCTCCTTCTGTGCTAACCCATGTCACTAACTGTCTTTCTCACATCTCTTCCTGGATGTCCTCTCACTACCTCAAGCTAAATCTCTCCAAAACTGAGCTCTTTATTTTCTCTCCTTCTTCCAAAATATCCACCCCCAATCTCTCTATAACTGTCGACAACTCCATCATTACCCCTACCCCACATTCCCAATGTCTTGAGGTCACACTTGACTCAGATCTTTCTTTCACTCCTCACATTCAGTCCTTGGCTAAAGCCTGCCGCTTCCACCTTAAAAACATCGCTAAAATTAGACATTTCCTTACACAAGACACAACTAAGATTTTAATCCACTCTCTCATCCTTTCCCAGCCTCGATTACTGCAACTCTGTCCTCTCTGGTCTCCCCCCCCTGCCGCCTAGCTCCTTTACAATCCATAATGAATGCCTCTGCCAGGCTCATTTTCCTTACAATTCGCTCTTCACCTGCTGCACCTCTCTGCCAATCCCTTCACTGGCTTCCTCTTGCCTCCAGGATTCTGACATACAAAACCCTCAACTGCACTCCTCCCCCCTATATCTCAGACCTTGTCTCCAGATACTCTCCCTCCCGTCCCCTTCCCTCTGCTCATGACCTCCTACTCTCCTCCTCTCTTGTTACCTCCTCACACTCCAGCTTACAGGACTTCTCCAGACTCCATCTTTTGGAACTCTCTGCCTTGCTCCACAAGACTCTCCCCTAGTTTGAAAACTTCAAGTGCTCCCTAAAGACTCTACTTTTCAGGGATGCATACAACCTACACTAAACTTCCTTTATACCATTTCCTCTCCTCCATGACTATCCCCTTGAACCCCTTAGCATGTAAACCTAAGAGCCATGCTGTTTGTATATCACCTTCTTTAGAGCTGACTACGACAGTGCGACTCTTGGCAGGGCCCTCTACCCATCTGATCCCTATAAATGTTTCCTTGTATTCCACCTATGTTTATAGCGCTACGGAATCTGTTGGTGCTCTACAAATAACCGATGATAATAATAATAATAAAGTATTAACACTGCTTGATTAAAAAAAATGAATACAAATATTGCACAAAAAAGTTATAAGGGCTCTCAAAGATTGGAGATCTCAGGTGTTAGAAGAAAACATTATTGCTAAATATGTATTTGTATGTATATGTATATGTATATATATATATATATATATATATATATATATAGATATATATGTGTCTATATATGTGTACATACATATTTATGTATTTATATGTGTATATATGCATTTACAGTAATATATATATACATATATAAAAGCATTCATATATATATATACACATATATAGACTTATATGGTAAGTGCATTATATCCCTTTGCCATTAAGTAGATTAAAATATGATAAAACCTATTTATGCAATATTTATATTTAATAAAGGTTTTAACTATGTATTTACTGTAAATAATTTACATTTTCTAAGGTGAATATGCTATGTTGTTTGCATGTTAGGTTTTTTTTTTCAACAATTTTCTTTTGTCCATTGACATCTATTGGGAATGTGAAAATGAGATGGCATTTGCGGGATCTTGAGTTAAAGGGACAGTCAAGTCCAAAAAATCCTTTCATGATTTAAATAGGGAATGTAATTTTAAACAACTTTCCAATTTACTTTTATAACCAATTTTGCTTTGTTCTCTGCATATTCTTAGTTGAAAGCTAATTCTAGGAGATTCATATGCTAATGTCTTAGGCATTGAAGACTGCCTCTAATCTGAATGCATTTTGACCACTAGAGGGCATTAGTTAATGTGTTTCATATAGATAACATTGACCTCATGCATGTGAAGTTACCCTGGAGCCAGCACTGATTGGCTAAAATGCTTGTCTGTCAAAAGAACTGAAATAAGGGGGTCGTCTACAGAGGCTTAGATACAAGGTAATCACAGAGGTAAAAAGTGTATTTCTATAACAGTGTTGATTATGCAAAACTGGGGAATGGGAAATAAAGGGATTATCTTTCTTTTTAAACAACAAAAAGTTTTTTTTCTACTTTTTTTGTCTATTTCTATGGGCAAATACATGCACGCGCACGTGAAAACCCAAATTAGATTTTTGCGCTATTCAGGTTATTGCTTGCAAATTTTTTTCTTTTTTTTTATCTAGCACTAAAACTTTACATTTATGTTGTCAATATTAAAACAGCTAATGAAACTTTAAAAAAATACTTTTACAGGTTATTCTCAGACTAATCTTTTCTTTGAGTGCATCATTCTATCTAGACTTTATTTAGTGTATAATGTCCCTTTAAGGACACAAGGGACCAAACAAACATTTAAAGCAGCACAAACCCTGTTACACGCCTACTCCGCATATCTATAGTTAGAACCACAATTTTGTATAATTATTAGATTTTTGAAACATGATAAGTTTAATGTTCATGATAATTCATAAAGAAATTCAGAAAATTGTTATGATGTGATTCAGCAATTTAGAAACTCTGATATTACTGTAGGAGTGTTATTGAGAATTCAATCAAATCAACTTTAGAAGAAAAACCTTGGCTCAGTGCATCTACCATACTAATTAATAGTAGAAAATAATAGAATCATAAAAGGTTATTAGTATCTTGGATGATCTTAAAATACTTTCACAAAGCAGTAATTATTAGTATTATTATCATTGCTAATGGTTTCCTGGGTTACATAGTTTATAGTTTGCAAATTCACGTTCTGTTTGTGATGTCATTGTATTGAGCCTGTCACATAGAGGTGGGCGACTGGAGATAGCTGTATCATATTTTGGAGACCTTGATAAATCATTTCAATCTAAAGCAGGTGTGAGGCTTTTAATGTTAGTTGATGATTCAGTTACTATTGATGTTAATTCAAATTTCTACCTCACAGTTAATCTAAAAAGGTGAAACTTAATGTACATTTATTTTATTAATTTCAATGGCTCATGAGCAGGGGATCTCAAAACACACAGGGATGTGTTTAAGTGTATTAAGGTCTATTTGAAGGATTAAGGTCTTCAAGCTATTAGAACCAGATTACAAGTGAAGCACAAACATTTGCGCGCAAGCAATAAGGGATTTATCGCATGCGTTAGTGCTCGCCGGGCTTACCACTGGTGTCACGAGTTGAAAGTAAATGTGGTCGCTTGAGCACAATCACAATTTACGCTAGACTGATTACAGTGACTAAAAAGTGTCACAAAATATATCAAAAATACATTTAAAAAGTACACTTAGGGGCCGATTTAACAATGTCCGCCCCACATCGATAAATGCAGACAGCATACGCTGTTGGTATTTATCATTGCACAAGCAGTTCTTGTGAAATGCTTGTGCAATGCCGCCCCCTGCAGATCGTATCCGATCGGGATGATTGCTATCTGCCACCTCAGAGGTGTCGGATGAGTTAAGAGGCAGTGTTTAAGACTGCTGCTGCTTCTTAAATTTTGTTTCCGGCGAGGCTGAAGGCTCATGTGGAAACGGCTGCATTCACAGCTCAATAATTCGGCCCCTTACACTCATAATAATATTATCTAATAAAAATGATTACAAAAAAATATTGCAAACAAACATTATAAGGGCTCAAAGATATGAGGTCTCAGGTATTAGGAAAAAAAGGCAGGAAAATGGCTTTAACATTGAGATACACACATATATATTTCTAAAGATGTATATGTATGTATGTATATATAATTTATATATATATATTTTATATGTATATATATATGTATTTGCAGACATATACACATAAATACATATCTACACATATATAAACATATCTATAAGTGCATTGGAGCCCTTTGAAGTTAAGTAGAGGAAAACATATAAAATCATATATATGCAATATTCATTTTTAATGATGTGCTATACTGTGAATTTACTATAAATATTTCACATTCCAATGTTCTGCGCATAGTATATGTTCTATGTATTTTTTAATAGATATGCTATATATATCTAGGACCTATAGATAATAATGTAGATATATAGATATATACTGTATATAGATATATATACAGTATATATATACAGAGAGAAGTGCACTCACAGGAACGAACTGGCTCAATACCATTGTTAGCCTGTTCTATGGCGAATTACCACATGGGTGCAGCTTTTTAGCCCAGTAATGCTTTTCACAGAGTAGAACTTTCCTGTAGTATATCAGTCTGATCCCACCTATTACGATCAGTCCAGCACCGAAATACCAGGCAATTCCTCTCTAAACAAGGAACACAGCAACCCCAGACGATCGTTTCGGCCTTCATTGGGCCTTGTCAGTGAGGTGTAGCCATATTCCTCTAGGCACACTGAGCAAGGAATCTACGTCTGGTTTCCCCTTTTTCCCATAGGAAGACTAAATACATACAGAGAAAAGTGCACTCACAGGAACGAACAACTGTCTCAATACCATTGGTAGGCCGAAACGATCGTCTGAGGTTGCTGTGTTCCTTTTCCATAGAGAAATTGCCTGGTATTTCGGTGCTGGACTGACCGTAATAGGCGGATCAGACTGATATACTACAGGGAAGTTCTACTCTGTGAAAAGCATTACTGGGCCTAAAAAGAAGCTGCACCCAGGTGGTAAATTGCCAGAGGAACAGGCTAACAATTGTATTGAGCCAGTTGTTCGTTCCTGTGAGTGTACTTCTCTATGTATGTATGTAGTCTCCCTATGGGAAAAAGGGGCAACCAGACGTGGACTCCTTGCTCAGTGTGCTTAGAGAAATATAGCTACACCTCACTGACGAGGCCCAATGAAGGTCGAAACGATCATCTGGGGTTGCTGTGTTCCTTGTTCAGAGAGAAATTGCCTGGTATTTCGGCGCTGGACTGACCGTAATAGATGGGATCAGACTGATATACTACAAGGAAGTTCTACTCTGTGAAAAGCATTACTGGGCTAAAAAGAAGCTGCACCCAGTGGTAAATCGCCAGAGAACAAGCTAACAAGTGTATTGAGCCAGTTGTTTGTTCCTGTGAGTGTATATATATTGTATCAAAAAAAACATCAGCTATATGTGGAAATATGTATTTATGAATACATAGAACATATTCTTCTATGTGAACACATTGGAATGTGAAATATTCATATTTTTCATGTTGGTTAGCCCACATGAGAATATGCGATTGGGTTTGCGTGCAAGTGGGGCGTTTGTAGTGGTAGTCACACTTTGTAATCAATTAATTATTGCCTTACATTATGGGGCCAAATTATCAAGCTCCGAATGGAACTTGATGCCCCTAGTTTCCGGCGAGCCTTCAGGCTCACCGGAACAGAAGTTATGAAGCAGTGGTCTAAAGCAGTGATTTTTAACCTTTTTTTTGCCGTGCACACTTTTTTACATTAAAAAAATTCTGTCGCACACCACCATCCCAAAATTTAAAAAAAAAATCACACATTGTAGGCCTAATACAGCATATATATATACACATACACACAAACACACACATACTGTATGTATTGTGCCTGTTATGCCATGCCTCCTACAAACTACCCCTGCACTGGGAGCAAAAACAAGCAAAGTTTAAAAAATATGTCACACTGTTGTCAGTCCTGCCGTGGCACACCTGAGGATCTCTCACGGCACACTAGTGTGCCACGGCACACTGGTTGAAAAACACTGGTCTAAAGACCACTGCTCCATAACGTTTCCACCTGCTCTGAGGTGGCCGGACAGAAATCAACCCGATCAAGCCGATTGACGTGAATCTGCAGGGGGGCCGCATTGCACAAGCAGTTCTGGTGAACTGCCTGGTGCAATGATAAATGACGACAGTGTATGCATGTCCGCTTGCACTTTGGTAAATATGCCCCTATGTGTTCTGTACAACTGTATGTTTAGTACGTAAAATTGGATATTTTATAAAACCCACATGACTCAGATATGGGGGCCAATTTATCATAGTGCGAGCGGACATGTGCAATGTAGTGTATAATGTCTGCCGCACATCGATAAATGCCGACAGCATACGCAGTTCTTGTGAACTGCTTGTGCAATGCCACCCCCTGCAGATTTGCGGCCGCTAGCAGAGGGTGGTCAATCAACCCGATTGTATGCGATTGGGTTGATTTCTGTCCCGCTGCCTCAGAGCAGGCGGACAAGTTATGCAGCAGCGGTCTTTAGAGCTTGATAATTCGGCCCCAGAGAATTCATTTTTAAGCAGCATTCTAATTTACTCCTATTATCTGCCACCAATCAGCAAGCACTACCCAGGATGTTAAACCAAAAAAGGTCAGGCTCCTAAGCTTACATTCCTGCCTTTTCAAATAAAGATACCAAGAGAACGAAGAAAAATGTATAATAGGAGTAAATTAGAAAGTTGCTTAAAATTGCATGCTGTATATGAACCACGAAAGAACAAATTTGGGTTTAAGTATCCCTTTAGGAACCTCTTCCTAGGATCTCTGACCACCTTATAAGGAAAAAAATATAAATGTTGCTATTTATAATTGCAATAACTCACTGTTGTACAGACACTTTAGTGGTGCTGTGTAGAAAATTGTTACATTGCCAAATTTTTGTTAAAACACATTTTTTCTATTTAGCCATAACCTTTGAATGATTTTATTTACCTACACACTTTAAATTGCCTCTATTCAATAACCACTATACCCATGAAAATCTGCTGCATTGTATAAATGATGATCTGGCAATATGTTAACCACTAATTTCATGAGTATTTTTGCAGATAAACATAAAAAATATTAGTTACATTTTACAGACTTTATTTATATGGGAGATTATAGGTATGTGTATTACCATTAAAACAATAGCTCTTTTTATTTTTTTACTCTATTACAAGTTCAAAGGTAATTTTTATTGCTCAAACAATTATATATATATACTAGTCCTAAAGCTGTTTACACGTACAGTACAGCAGTCCCACCCCTTGCTCTCTCTCTCCCCCTCTCTTTTGTGCTCTCTCCCCCTCTCTTCTGCGCTCTCGCCCCTTCTCTTTTACGCTCTCCTCTCCACCTCTCTTTTTCTCTCTCTCCCCCCTCTCTCCTCCCTCTCTCCCTCTCTATTGCTCTCTCTCTCTCCATCCCTCTATTTCTCTCTCCCCCTCTCTATTGATCTCTTCTCTCCCCCTCTCTATTGCTCTCTCTCTCTTTCCCCTTCTTATTTCTCTCTCCCCCTCTCTTGTTGCCTCTCTCCCCCCTCTCTCTTTTTCTCTCTCTTCCTTCTCTTTTGCTATTTCCCCTCTCTTTTTGCTCGTTCCCCTCTATTTTTGCTCTCTCCCCACTCGCTTCTGCTCTTTCCCCATTATTTTGCTCTCTCTCCCCCTCTCTTCTGCACTTTCCCCTCTCTCCCCCCTCTCTCGCACCGACCATGCCCGACCACGCCCCCGCCACACCCGACCACATCCCAGCCATGCCCGGTCACGCTCGACCATGACCACTCTCCCGTCGGCCATGCCCACGCTTCCATCAGCCATGCCCACGCTCCCGTCTGGCCTCGTCCACCTTCGCCCCACTGCCGCAAACAGCATGTCAGGTAAGGCCAGGTGTGTTTGTCCTCGTGCTGTCTCTACTGCGCACGACAGCTTCTGACAAACTTGGTCTTTTATTTATAGGATACAGTATATATATATATATATATATTATATAATTTCTCAACAGATCATTTACTGTATTTTATAATACAATATGACTGTCTCTGGTGCATCTATACAAATTATTTCAAAATGTATTTCCATGGATTCAGTTGCTGGAAGATATTTATATAAAGCTATCTATATTTGAATCATAGTTTTTGACAGTATAATGCATCATAATAATGTATTTTTGAAAATACATTATTTATATAATATTTATATTTGAGATTTTTTTTTTATGTTATTGATTATTTTTGTGCAATATACATGTAAAACTCCAGTATGATATTTAAAGCTTCAAAATGACTACAACAGAGATAATTAAAGCCTTCAGCTACCAAAAGATGTGTGTGAATTCAATTGCTAATGCACTAGATGCTGTTTGCTTTATTGATCCATTATTAACAAGTGAAAATATTTCATACCTGGAGGCAAAATGTGCATGAATGTGTGAAAAGTATGCTTTCACACAAGCACAAAAGGTGAGATAAAACAGTGAAATGTTTAGGTGAGATAGAATATTATTAAGACCTGCTGCAAGGCTGCAATACTCATTATTATACAATAAAAAATAAATACACTTTTATATGTACTTTTCCAAATAATTTTAACTTAATATTTTGAAAATATGGTTGTGCATTAAGTACAATTTTTGACCGTTTTGCAAATATTTTAAGCTTTAACAAATTGGGCTGTAAGACATCAATTTGTTTACATGAAGTGCCAGATTACCAGTGGCGTTCTAAAGGATTTTTTCACAGGACTAGCTGCGCTCAAAGTAAACCTTAAATATGGGTGAGTTAGCACACGTATTACACGTTGAAAGTATAAAGTTAGCGTGCAAACAAAACCCGATGCATGCTAACTTCAGGGACCTCGTTAACTGCTTCTCCCCATAGACTCCAATGGAGCGTGCTGTTAAAAAAAAGCAGTTATCTCTCGTGCGATGATACCGTGTTACACCAACTGTACTAAACCTTCAGGAGGTTGGTAATGCTTATTTTACATTCCAATAGAAGAAGAAAAAAATAATTTTATATATATATATATATATATATATACACACACCTATATATCTATATAAATATTTACAGGTATATATATTATATATATATATATATTTATATAATTCATTAAAAGTTATGGTGGAGATAAAAGTCTGAGAATTAAATATAAAAATAAAAAATATTAAAATCGATTAAACATGATTTTTCAAAATGTATTGGGGTGGAAAGTGCTCCAAAGTGTGTATGTGTATGTGTAAATATGTGTATAAATGTGTATTTATATATTTATATTTATTTTGTGAGGCACTACGCACCGGGGGCATCGGATCAGCCAGTGGCACAGCACTTTCTCCAACATAAATATGCTGTGTCCAGCTATAGACCATATACACCCTATGTTAAGGGGTGGCAACAGAGGAAATCTCTTGCTCCAATGGAAACTCTGACCCCTAATGGCCTGAATACCTCCCTGGATTTTAGCCCCTTTTACTATCTATGGGACACTAACACTGGAACCCAGGGAATGATGGACGTACCAATAAACATAATCCCATCCAGGGCCCACACTCTGCTAAGGTCTCACTGTGACATTCAGTTTCTACCATAGTTCATTAGCATGGAGCAATTAGTATTGTTTTTTAACTCTGTGATTTCTTTTGCAGTGTCATCTGTGAGTTATAACCAGTGGTACTTTATTGTAATTTAGGTAAGATTAGTGTATAGTCACACTTGAGGTTTTTTTTTGTTTTATATTGATTTTATTATTGTACACATAATGTTATGATCGTTGCTACTGCATTGGTCACATACAGATGCTTTTAGGGCAGTGACTAATGTTCCTTTGTGTCCAAAAGTAATATATTACTATGATTGCATCCATACAATGAGGCAGGATAGCAACAATATAATATCCTTCACTCGAATAGCCGCACAAGCCGATTGCTTACATAGTTGCTATGGCAACTTTGACATTCCTTAATGACGCTGCGCATAGTGATGCACATTGATGACGTCAGACGCCTACTCCGTTGACGGCATTGTGGCGGCTATTCAGTGAACACTGGGGGTATTTAGGTGTAAGATGTAGGTAAGTTTGTCTAGAGGTTTTTAATTTCTGGTTAGTTTTTGTATGTGGTAACATTTGATAAAGGTACAGGAAATGTACCGAAACGTCATGGATACCTTTTACTGGATTAAATACATTTTCTCTTTTAAACTAATACCAGTGAGTGCCTGCATTTGTGGAGAACTTTTGTATTTTGGACCGCAGAGCACCATGGCAATCTATTTTTTTGTAAGATTGTGCATTCCCATACCTGGATATTATATATATATATATATATAATTATATTATATAGTATATATACAGTGGGGGGAAAAAAGTATTTAGTCAGCCACCAATTGTGCAAGTTCTCCCACTTAAGAAGATGAGAGAGGCCTGTAATTTTCATCATAAGTATACCTCAACTATGAGAGACAAAGATGTGGAAACATCCAGACAATCACATTGTTCTGATTTGGAAATATTTATTTGCAAATTATGGTGGAAAATAAGTATTTGGTCACCTACAAACAAGCAAGATTTCTGGCTCTCACAGACCTGTATCTTCTTCTTTAGAGGCTCCTCTGTCCTCCACTCATTACCTGTATTAATGGCACCTGTTTGAACTTGTTATCGGTATAAAAGACACCTGTACCACAACCTCAAACAGTCCCACTCCATACTCCACTATGGTGAAGATCAAAGAGCTGTCGAAGGACACCAGAAACAAAATTGGTTAGACCTGCACCAGGCTGGGAAGACTGAATCTGCAATAGGCAAGCAGCTTGGTGTGCAGAAAATCAACTGTGGGAGCAATAATTAGAAAATGGATGACATACAAGACCACTTATAATCTCCTCGATCTGGGGCTCCATGCAAGATCTCACCCCGTGGGGTTCAAAATGATCACAAGAATGGTGAGCAAACATCCCAGAACCACATGGGGGACCTAGTGAATGACCTGCAGAGAGCTGGGACCAACGTAACAAAGGCTACCATCAGTAACACACTAAGCTGCCAGGGACTCAGATTCTGCAGTGCCAGACGTGTCCCCCTGCTTAAGCCAGTAAATATCCGGCGACCATCTGAAGTATGCTAGAGAGCATTTGAATGATCCAGAAGCGGATATGGAGAACGTCATATGGTCAGATGAAACCAAAGTAGAATCTGTTTGGTAGAAACACAACTTGGCGTATTTGTAAGAGAGGAGAATGCTGAGTTGCAACCAAGGAACACCATACCTACTGTGAAGCATGGGGGGTGGAAACATCATGCTTTGGGGCTGTTTCTCTGCAAAGGGAACAGGACGACTGATCAGTGTACATGAAAGAAGAATGGGGCCATGTATCGTGAGAGTTTGAGTGCAAACCTCCTTCCATCAGCAAGGGGCATTGAGATGAAAACGTGACCGGGGTCTTTCAGCATGACAATGGTCCCAAACACACCGCCCGGGCAACGAAGGAGAGTGGCTTCATAAGAAGCATTTCAAGGTCCTGGATGTAGCCTAGCCAGTCTCCAGATTTTAACCCCATAGAAAACCTTTGGAGGGAGTTGAAAGTCTGTGTTGCCCAGCGACAGCCCCAAAACATCACTGCTCTAGAGGAGATCTGCATGCAGGAATGGGGCCAACATACAACAGCAACAGTGTGTGACAACCTTGTGAAGAATTAACGAAAACGTTTGACCTCTATCATTGCCAGCAAAGGAGGATATATAACAAAGTATTGAGATGAACTTTTGATATTGACCAAATACTTATTTTCCTCCACAATTTGCAAAATATATTCTTTCCAAATCAGACAATGTGATTGTCTGGGTTTGTTTCCACATTTGTCTCTCATAGTTGAGGTATACCTATGATGAAAATTACAGGGCTTCTCTCATCTTCTTAAGTGGGAGAACTTGCACAATTGGTGACTGACTAAATACTTTTTCCCCCACTGTATAGTATATATATATATATATATATATATATATAAAAAATTCATTAAAATTATGTGGAGATAAAATACTGAGATTAAAATCCTCCATGTCTCAAAATTAAATCAATGTAAATATTTGCATAGGAAATTAGCACATCTAGGCAAGATTCCCCGCTGATAGTGACATCCTAATATCATGGCTGAGTTTGATTTATGCTGACCTGTTTTTAGGGTGCTCCTAGATTTAATTTTATCTATGTGTTTATCTAGTTGTTTTTCAGCCTTCTTCTGTTTAGGTTTAATATCTACTGTGTCTAAGAGGTTTACATCATTAAGTTTATCCCTAAGTTTATCCCTGTGCTTAGATTTAACCTACTGGGACTTTAATATATTCTGGCTATTGTGATTAGTGGCTAGTATATATTAAATATATTGAATGAAGAGATGAGGATCGCTCTTAACATGTATACTGACATAATCATATTGGTTGCTTTGATAATGGGGGTAAATGTTGCTGATGCTTTTAACTTGTAAATAACATATTGTCACTCTTTTTATTAACAGATTGTCACTTATTTTTTCACAGGCTTATCATTTTTTCATAGAGCTCTGGTGTTGATGACACGATCACGCATTTGCGCCTCCAGCCACAAAACAACGTCTAAGATGACGTGTATCTGCTGTGGTTGGCGCTGGTAGGTGGTTGGCGGCTTCCGGGGGGTGTGACCCAGTAGAGCGTGGCGTCCTCCTTGTAGATGACGTGATTGAAGCGCCGGGTATGCACCGCTGGCAAGCCGAGGCACAATGGGGAAGTTGAGGTGACTGTATTGCACTATGTTAATTGTTTTATTGTTTAAATGCATTTGTAATTGGTGCGGGGAGGGGTATAAATATGCCACTGTTTGTTGTCACATTTGCTGTATAGTCTGAGGACGGGGGTGAGAACCCCGAAACGTCACTAAGTAAATAATTGAAGTTTTAAAACGGAGAGTGCCTGCTTCTTTCTGAGATTATTTGTTACTTTTGCTGTGCACCCCGGACCTTGTTTGAGAGTGCTATACCACTGACTGTTGCTTGTTACTATTTGTTTTGAAGCACCAAGTGAAAGAAAGGGTATACTATACTCATATACTACTCAGCACTGTTTTCTGCAACATGTCTCAACCGGAGCAGCCAGTACAGGCTGGGTGCTGAAGGACTTAATAGTGGGTTACTCCAGGGGGCTAAAGAGTTTCATTACACAGAAGAGGATGCCCAGGTTATACTTTTTGAGACTTTAAGCCACAGGCCCAGCGGACAGACCGGTTGAGCATATTATCTCCCATCTTACTAAAACTCAAGAAAAGAGAGAAGGATTTGGAGTTACATGGCAAATACCTCTCAGAATACTATCGCAAGGGATTCATACCTAGAGGGGTTCGGGTGAAGAATGTGCCCATGTTAGGGAGGAATAACCCTAATTTCTGTGAAAGGTGGTGTAACATTCTAAACAATATGTGCACTAGACTTGAATGTTACTGGTTATACAGGGAGGTAAGGAACCTCATGGCACAATTGGAAATAGAGATTGAAACCTACACGACAGAGAATGATGAGACTTTAACACAGAGGAGTGAGGATGATTGGACTGCAAAAATACAAACTCAACTTAATCGTACCAAAAGGAACTTACTGCATTCAGAATAGGAAATTTGAGGCAGTACAAGAGGACCTACCATGAACGGAAAGGTGTATAAATGGACACTAAAACCAGAGGAGAGGCAACGCATACGTGATTACAGGCCTAGGGAGATTCAGGGCAAGAAGTACGCAGCTTTGTTTTTTTTTAACTACGGTAGACAGCTCAGGCTCAGGGACAGACTCTGAGAACAAAGTGAAGGAGGACCACAGAGTGGAATGCAATATCAGGAGGGGGTTACTACTAGGTCAAAAAACGCCGGAGGGGACGCCCCCACCCGAGGAGGGGGCAACACAAGAGGAAGACCGCCACGTCGAGGCGATAGAGGAAGACAATATTGTCATTAATTTGAGCCAAAGGACATTATCAGAAACCGATTTAAGGATCTTGAGGAGAGGGACTATCATTTGTACCCACGGGGTTTACTGATTATTTTGACCTACATTGTTGACCTACAAAGGTTCCAGAGGATGCTAAGATTAAAAGAACATTTTGGTCCTAGTAGGACTGAACAGGTGGTGGAGTTGAAAGGAAGAGTTCCTTTGATCCTAGGAGTAATAATCCTAACATCCAAACATTTTGCAAAGTACTAGAAAAGGAAATGCAGGGGTCGATTAAAGAAACAGAGGCAACAGGTAAGGTTCAACCTTACTAAAGCAGAAAGGGACTCTTTAAAGGCACTGACAACGACAAAACTATAGTGGTTAGGAAGGCTGACAAGGGTGGGGCGATTGTTTTGCTCGATTATGTCTACTATAGGGAGGAAGTCCTGTCACAATTGGATGATGATACTGTCTATTCCAGACTACCTAGGGGATCCAACTGCTAGGTTTAAAAAGGAGTTGATGACTACCCTGAAGGAGCCCTGGAGGATGGTATTATTACACAGGATACAATGAATTACCTGACAAAGGATTATCCAAAGATACCCATCTTTTACACACTCCCTAAGGTGCATAAGAGTTTGGAGAGACCTCCTGGGAGGCCGATTGTCTCGGCCATTGACCTCACTACTACAACCCCTGGCTGTCTTTATTGATAGTCTGCTACAATATCATGTGCAGAGTATGAAGACCTATATAAAAGATTCTAATGATGTTATTGAGTCACTTGTAAAGATAAATTGAAAGGAGATGAATGGCTGGTGACTTTGGATGTCCACTAGCCTATATACGGTGATCCCCCATGATGAGGGACTGGCGGCTATAAGGAAAGCAGCTACTAAGGAATCCGTATATAGGACCACCAGTAGAATTTATCCTTGATCTCCTGGAGACCTGTACTGAAGAAGAATTACTTCAGGTTTGAACAGCAATTTACTTTCAACAACTGATGGGAACGGCGATGGGGTCCAATGTGGGCCCCATCTTACGCGAATCTCTTTATGGCTGAATTCGAGGAACATGGAACAGAGTGCTTTAAGAGGAAGGAGATCGTCTATTTTAAGAGGTTTATAGACGATCTCATACTGATCTGGTCTGGAAACAAGAGGATCTACTCAGCTGGTTCAATGAACTAAATGCTGAACATAGTACACTTAAATTCAAGATGAATTGGAGTCAGGAGGGCATTGAGTTTCTGGACCTGAAGATCTTCAAATCCAATGGGGGGTCTTGGGACAACTCTGTTCCGGAAGGGCCACTGACAGGAATTCTTTGTTGGAAGCGACCAGTTGCCATCCACCGGCGCTAAAGAAAGCTCTGCCTAAATCTCAGGGGTTTATGAGGGTTAAAAGGATAATACTGATATAGGTCAAGCAGTAATACAGACGGATGAAATGAAGGAGCGCTTCCTGAGAAGGGGTTATCGTAAGAAAATACTGGAGAAACACATCATTGAAGTGATTCAGGCGAAGTCCAAAAACAACAGGTGAAAGAGCAAGAAAAGATGATCTGGTAACCACGTATGCGGCGGACAAGAATGGTTTGAGTACTATCTTGAAAAAGAATTGGAGGTATTTGAGCCTTGAGGATGCCCTTCCCTTTAAAGGGATGGGTGAACCATGAGTTGGGTATCGGAGAGGTAAATCATTAAAAGATATCCTACAACTAACTGACCCTGTACACTGCTACACAGCCAGGACATGGTTGAAGGATGCCAAGCCTGGTTGCTTTAAAATGTAGTGGGTGTACCACCTGCAATGGATTGAGATAACCGGTAAATTCTTCCATCACCCAAGAAGTAGGAAAAAGTATGTACATAGGCACAGGATGACATGCACAACAAGTCATGTGGTCTACCTGCTACACTGCCCATGTAGTTTGTTCTACGTGTGGTAAGGACCAGTGATAACCTGCGGATACGATGGCCAATCATAAAAGTTCCATCAGAAGGGCTATCAAAAAGGAGAATCGGATCAGCCGTGGCTCGCCACTTCCTGGAGAGTGGGCATAATGTCTGTGACCTGAGATATACATTAATAGATCATGTCCCTGCCCTACGAAGAGGTGGTGACAGGGGGTAACATCTTATTGCAGAAAAGATTGGACATATGAAGTTGGACACCCTTACCCCTAAAGGCCTAAATATGAAGCGGACTGGCAGTGTTTTCTTTTGATTAATTCTCTTGAGTAATTCTTTTGAGTAATCCTTAGGATGGTGTATGGGTTTTACACATTCCTTTTACCCTAATATCATGGCTGAGTTTGATTTATGCTGACCTGTTTTTTAGGTGCTCCTAGATTTTAATTTTATCTATGTGTTTATCTAGTTGTTTTTCAGCCTCTCTGATTAGGTTTAATATCTACTGTGTCTAGAGAGTTACATCATTAAGTTTATCCCTAAGTTTATCCCTGTGCTTAGATTTAACCTACTGGGACTTTAATATATTCTGGGCTATTGTGGATTAGTGGCTAGTAGTATATTAAATATATTGAATGAAGAGATGAGGAACGGCTCTTAAATGTATACTGACATAATCATATTGGTTGCTTTGATAATGGGGGTAAATGTTGCTGATGCTTTTTAACTTGTAAATAACATATTGTCACTCTTTTTATAACAGATGTCCACTTATTTTTTCACAGGGCTTATCATTTTTCATAGAGCTCTGGTGTTGATGACACGATCACGCATTTTGTGCCTCCAGCCACAAACAACGTCTAAGATGACGTGTATCTGCTGGTGGTTGGCGCTGGTAGGTGGTTGGCGGCTTCTGGGGGTGTGACACAGTAGAGCGTGGCGTCTCCTTGTAGATGACGGTGATTGAAGCGCCGGGTATGCAACCGCTGCAAGCCGAGGCACAATGGGGAAGTTGAGGTGACTGTATTGCACTATGTTAATTGTTTTAATTGTTTAAATGCATTTGTAATTGGTGCGGGGAGGGGGTATAAATATGCCACTGTTTGTTGTCACATTTGCTGTATGTCTGAGGACGGGGGGTGAAACCCGAAACGTCACTAAGTAAATAATTGAAGTTTAAAACGGAGAGTGCCTGCTTCTTTCTGAGATTATTTGTTACTTTTGCTGTGCAACCCCGGACCTTGTTTGAGAGTGCTATACCACTGACTGTTGCTATATATATATATATATATATATTATAATATTATATATATATATTATATATATATATACAGTTGTATGCAAGTATGTAAGTTTAGGCACTCCTGACAATTTCATTGATTTTCATTTATAAATAATTGGGTGTTTGGATCAGCAATTTGATTTTGATCTATCAAATAACTAAAGGACACAGTAATATTCAGTAGTGAAATGAGGTTTCTTGGATTAACAGAAAATGTGCAATATGCATTAAACAAAATTAGACAGGTGCATAAATTTGGGCACCCTTGTTATTTTGTTGATTTGAATACCTGGTAACTACCTAGCACTGATTAATTGGAACATACAATTGGTTTGGTGAGCCCATTAAGCCTTGAACTTCATAGACAGGTGCATCTAATCACAAGAAAAGGTATTTAAGGTGGCCAATTGCAGTTATTGTTCTCTTTGACTCTCTTTAACATGGGGGCCTCAAAACAACTCTCAAATGACCTGAAAACAAAGATTGTTCAACATTATGGTTTAGGGGAAGGCTACAAAAAGCAATCACAGTGATTTAAGCTGTCAGTGTCGACTGTGAGGAACATAGTGAGGAAATGGAAGACCACAGGCACAGTTCTTGTTAAGGCCAGAAGTGGGCAGGCCAAGTAAATATTGGAGAGGCAAAAGCAAAGGAATGGTGTGAATGGTCAAAAACAGCCCAGACCACCTCCAAAGACCTACAACATCATCCTTCTGCAGATGGGTGTCACTGTGCATCGTTCAACAATTCAGCACACTTTGCACAAGGAGAAGCTGTATAGGAGAGTGATGCGGAAGAAGCCTTTTCTGCACACACACCACAAACAGGGTCGCTTGAGGTATGCAAACGCACATTTGGACAAGCCAGCTTCATTTTGGAAGAAGGTGCTGTTGACTGATAAATCAAAGTTTGAGTTATTTGGTCCATAACAAGGGGCGTTATGCATGGTGGCAAAGAACACAGCGTTCCAAGGCAAACACTTGGCTACACACAGTAAAATTTGGTGGATGTTCCAATCATGCAGTGGGGCTGTGTGGCTAGTGCCCGGTACTGGGTATCTTGTTAAGAGTTGAGGGTCGCATGGATTCCACTCAATATCAGCAGATACGTTGAGAATAATGTTGAGGAAACAGTCCCAAAGTTGATGTTACGGCGGTGGCTGGATATTTTCAACAAGACAATGACCCAAAACACTACTCAAAATATACTCTGGCATTTATGCAGAGGAACAAGTACAATGTTTTGGAATGGCCATCCCAGTCCCCAGACCTGAATATCATTGAAAATCTGTGGGGTGACTTGAAGCGGGCTTTCCATGCTCGGCAAACCATCAAACCTAACTGAACTGGAGATGAAAAAGGTTTAAAACTCTCTACCATAGAGCTGGATTATACCCCAAAAAGTCACCTCTCTGTTATCCCATTATTCTCCCACAACGGTTAGCTTTAGAATAAAAAATATATGTTACCATAAAGGTAGTGAGAGCGGCGCTCAAAAGTGTGAGGCTGGGGTTTATGAAAAAAAACTGTAAAATTAGTACAAAAACACTATCAACTAGGTTACAAGTATATATTTAATACATGGATGAATGTATGCAACAATTGTAAAAAATCTAAGGCAAAACAAATGAAATGAAATAAATTAAATAATTGTGGCCACAATTTTATTAAACTAAGATAAAATTTGTAATCACCTTCTCAATAAAGATGTAAAAAGAACCTTATTTTAAAAAAAAAACAACTCTATAGATATATCACTTATTTTAAAACAACTCTGTAAATATATCACTGGTTTCAGAACAAGTAATTTCTAATAGAAACAATGCTTGTTAATATCAACATACGGATAATACTATATTTATAGTTCAGTAGTATAGAACAATGCATCCGTTCATGGAGCTATGTATCAGTTCACTGTCCTCTTTTTATAGTGAGAATCTTGATACTAGAAAGTTTGGTGTTTATGATACAAAGATCAATTTATTTCTAGGATCCTGATCACAGTATTTGAGTAATTGGTTTAGTGGTGTGCACACATAAAGTTGCCTGGGCTTAAGAATGCAGTAATCTTACTTTCTGAATGCTGGGTTACCGACCTTCAGGTTAGCTGTTTGCATAACTCACATGTCTTCCGTTTTCCACGTTCTCCCTCGGTCTCCAAAGTAACCAGATCGTAAGCTTCCGTGGGGTGCTAAAATTCAAAAGGCCAGTTACTAAAATTCAAAAGTCAATTGTAGCAATATCCTTTATAGGCTCTGTCAAGTATCATAGGTATTTGTAATCCGAATTGTACAGGTTTGCAGGGAGTCAAATCTATACGTTTCAGCTCGCTTAGGAGGCCTTTATCAAGATGACTCCATTTTCTTTATGCGGGCAATTTCTACCTCTTTAGCTCCGGGTCAGATGTTAACCCTTCATTAAGTTCTAAAGTGATAAACATCATATATGATTCCAATTGGGTATATCTTGGACACTTGATATTTATACTTTAAGCGAAGCAAAACAGTGACTTCATAAAATTCTAAAAACAAAAATTAATTGGCTATTTGATAATATTTAAAATTACTATTTCGATCATATTTTAATTCTATGACTTATTTTCCAAAAAAAATAAATTAATACTTATAACCCAAAAATCGATAGTGTTTTTAACAAAAATATTTATACAAAACAATTTTTACACAAAAAATTTATATTTAAATCGATTAGCAATCTAAAATATGGTTTTATAAAAGAGAGGATATATGAAACATATATTAGAGAATATGTAATAAAAATGTTTATATATCTCAAAAACATGGATTAAAAAGCTATATTAACATGAGGGATATATAAAAATAAAATTTAGATATGTTTACGTATATCTATATATTTTATCCTTTCTCATAAATTACAATATTGATTTGGACTGTTAACAATAGTGGTTTTTTGAAACTTTAATTTGGGGCTTTCTATTATTACGTAACGCACGCGATAATTTTCTCTTTTTAAACCTGTAATACGGGCGGTTTACGGGGTGTGCTAATTTATTTATTCTTGTGTAGGTCCCGCAATTATAAATAGATCACAAAATATACTATTTGGCACTGTAGTTATGTGTTTTACATGTGTGAAACATCGAGTACAAGGTCAAAATCTTTTAGGAAACTACATTACATCAACTATAAATCACAATCAATTGTATCATCACAAATAGGAAATCATTTTCAAGAAATAACACATTTTTAAATGGGCATTAAAAAAAAACATTTTTAGATTTCATGATTCAGAAAGAGTAGACAATTTTAAATAGTTTTCTTCAATTAACGTCCTATTATATCATTTGATTTATTCTCTTCATATCCTTTGAACAGCATATCTAGATAAGCTCAGTAGATGATTATTGGTGGCTGCACATAGATGCCTTCTGAGATTGGCTCGCCCATGTGCATTTCTATTTCTTCAACAAAGGATATATAAACAATGAAGCTATTTAGATCGTAAAAGTACCATGGAATGTTATTTAAAATTATATTCTCTGTCAGAATTATGAAAGATAAATTATGCTTTAGTGTCCCTTTTAAGATCAGGATTTAAACATAATATACCATTAGGAATTTCCTATAATTCGAGTATATCATTAGAAAATATTCTATTTGTCGGCTTTTTTAGAAGGAACAACATGCTATACTGCTTTATATAAATGAACATATGTGGGAGAGAATCACAATACATTACATATATGTACATAACACATATCACACAAAAACAAAACACACATTTATCTTTTTAATCATCACACAATAATAATGTTGCAAACTAGAACAAGAGAAAGAAGATTTGAAACTAGACAGGCATGTAGCTAATATGATGACATCATTCTAAGCTTCAACCATACAGATTCTAGCATTAGGACTTTCCTCTCCCCTTTCATCAGTTTCTCACTCAATATTACTTATACGTAGACGTACAGGTTTAGAAGATCTTCATTATTATTGCGATTTCAATGGTACACATAAATATTAAATCTCGCCAATCACTTTTATACTGTATATGCACACATTATGCACACATTATAGACAAGTTTGCATTTTGAATCATTTGAGCGTGGACGTGTGGTTTTTAATATAAACATTGCGTTTAATAAGTATTTGTTATGCGATATGAACAAACATTACGAAGATACCCTGTATATGTTAGATTTTACACTTTAACACTTTTACATTACGATTTATTGGGAAAAAACAAAATTTCAACAACACAAAAAAAAATGCCCACTATAAAGCACATTCGGCGCCACTCAGATACATTAAAGTGTATACAATCATCAATCATTACGAACACTCTACCATTAGACATTTAACACTATAAATCACCCAAACACCATGGCCAATACACCCCTGATGACTGACATTGTATCAAATCGCTTTTGTGTGTTGCGATATCCTTGTTACTCATTTCGTGTTTGCTCTGCTATTTGGCTTGTGCTGCTTGGCTCTGCAAATATGGACAACCCCCAGTTAGACTGTGTTGGTGCTGTTGGACAAGTTATGTACAAGAGACTCAGGCATGCCCTTGACAGCCTGATGAAACAGCAAGTTTATATGTGGAGAAATGCGTTGGCTTTTATTCTAGTGTGTTTAATAAAATTCACACTTTTTATCATTTACTACTTGCTCCATATTTTTACTGGTCTGATTACAGATCCACCTGAGCCTGTGTCATTCAGGCGCTGCCTACCTACACCATAATTTGGTTGGCTGAAAGCCTATGATCCCCTAATCCTTTGAGAGCATGCTATGCCAGTGATTGCTGCATCCTCCTACGCAACCTGACGTTGGTGCCTAGGCATCTCACCTGGAGTCGTTCGGGCGACTTTTTGGTCCTGTACCATAGGTACTCCGGCTGTGCCGCCTCACTTGTGAGTAGCTTTTTGGAGGGGGGGCCCTGACACACAGGCTACCTTGTTCTCTACGTTATTACCATATGTGGCGCCTCTTCTATTTTCATTTACTATAGGACTCTACCTCGCGGATACGACTAAGAGTGCTGCCGGATTTCGATTAATCATAATCTCCTACACTACACCAGCGCACTTCCCTAGGATCGGAAGAATCCTAGTATTGTTTAAATGTTAAGAATGCATATCATGATATTCAAGATTACAAATAAAATGATCTATACTAGGTATCTAGATTTAATAAAGACAGCTCAATGTATAACAATTGATGACAATGCAAGAATACATAAGAATGTCTCAAAGGGGACAGTAAACAACATAAAAGCTTTTAAAAAACACTACATGATCTCTTTATTTCTAAATACAGTTTGAATTCTAAATAAGGTTAAAAAACAAATATTTTAACTCTGTGATTAGCTTGTATGTAAGCCATTGCATGACTGACACCTTAATTATTTATTTTGTACATACTTGCATTTAGCCAATCAGTGGCCTCTCCCTTGTGAATCCATGGGCGTGGTCACAATGTTATCTGAATGGCACACATGAACTTACACCCTCTAGCTGTTGAAAAGGGAAAAATGCATTGAAATAATCCTTCCATTTCAAGGATATTGCAAATATCATATGATCATAATATTGCAAAGCTTTCAACAGAGAATAACAAGAGATCAAACACAAATTGATGTTACAAATGAACTTCAAAATGATGTCACAATTGCATTCCTTATGTAATTAATGAAGGTTGATTCACAATAAACTGTCCCTCTAACATAAGAGGCACACTTTCAAATTAAAATAAAATAACATGTGAGACTACAGAGGATTATGTAAGTAATTCATGATAGCAACATGAATACCAAAGAATTCTAATAAAATAAAATGTGAGGGAAAATATAGAATTAAAAAATAAGGATTTATTTAAAAATAGTACTATTTGATTCACTGACAATTTAACACATGGGGGCCTAGATTTAGAGTTTTGTCGGTAACGACCCGCGTAGCTAACGCCGCTTTTTTTCCTGCGCACCATAAAAATAACTCTGGTATTGAGAGTCCACAAAAAGGCTGCGTTAGGCTCCAAAAAGGAGCGTAGAGCATTTTTAACGCAGCTATCAACTCTCGATACCAGAGTTGCTTACGCAAGCGGCCAGCCTAAAAAACGTGCTTGTGCACGATTCCCCCATAGGAAACAATGGGGCTGTTTGAGCTGAAAAAAAAACCTAACACCTGCAAAAAAGCCGCGTTCAGCTCCTAACGCAGCCCCATTGTTTGCGTATGGGGGAAACACTTCCTACATCTGCACCTAACACCCTAACATGTACCCCGAGTCTAAACACCCCTAACCTTACACTTATTAACCCCTAATCTGCTGCCCCCGCTATCTCTGACCCCTGCTTATTATTTTTAACCCCTAATCGCCGCTCTGTAAACCGCCGCTACTTACATTATCCTTATGTACCCCTAATCTGCTGCCCCTAACACGCCGACCCTATATTATATTTATTAACCCCCTAATCTGCCCCCCTCAACGTCGCCTCCACCTGCCTACACTTATTAACCCCTAATCTGCCGAGCGGGACCTGAGCGCTACTATAATAAAGTTATTAACCCCTAATCCGCATCACTAACCCTAAAATAAATAGTATTAACCCCTAATCTGCCCTCTCCTAACATCGCGACACCTAACTTCAAACATTAACCCCTAATCTGCCGACCGGAAGCTCACCGCTACTATAATAAATGTATTAACCCCTAAAGGCTAAGTCTAACCCTAACACTAACACCCCCCTAAGTTAATATAATTTTAATCTAACGAAATTAATTAACTCTTATTAAATAAATTATTCCTATTTAAAGCTAAATACTACCTGGTAAAATAAATCCTAATATAGCTACAATATAAATTATAATTACATTGTAGCTATTTTAGGATTAAATATTTATTTTACAGGCAACTTTGTAATTATTTTAACCAGGTACAATAGCTATTAAATAGTTAAGAACTATTTAATAGTTACCTAGTTAAAATAATAACAAAAATACCTGTAAAATAAATCCTAAACCTAAGTTACAATTAAACCTACCACTACACTCATCAATAAATTAATTAAATAAATACCTACAATTATCTACAATTAAAACCTACCACTACACTATCAATAAATTAATTAAATAAAATACCTACAATTATCTACAATTAAACCTAACACTACACTATCAATAAATAATTAAATACAATACCTACAAATAACTACAATGAAATAAACTATCTAAAGTACAAAAAATAAAAAAAGAACTAAGTTACAAAAAATAAAAAAATATTTACAAATATTTACGATCAGTCCAATAGAATGCAAGCTCAATCTGATTGGCTGATTGGATCAGCAAATCGGATTGATCTTGATTCTGATTGGCTGATTCCATCAGCCAATCAGAATATTCCTACCTTAATTCCGATTGGCTGATAGAATCCTATCAGCCAATCGGAATTCGAGGGACGCCATCTTGGATGACGTCCCTTAAAGGAACCGTCATTCGGCTAGTAGGCGTCGGGAGAAGAGGATGTTCCGCGTCGGAGGTCTGCAAGATGGATCCGGAAGAAAGAAGATTGAAGATGCCGTTGATAGACGACTTCATCCAGATCATGGACCTCTTCAGCTCCCGCTTGGATGAAGACTTCATCCGGATCATAGACCTCTTCAGCTCCCGCTTGGATGAAGACTTCAGCCGGATCATGGACCTCTTCAGCCCCCCGCTTGGGCTTGGATCAGGACATCGGAGGAGCTCTTCAGGACGGATCGGTGAACCTGGTAGGGTGAAGACAAGGTAGGAAGATCTTCAGGGGCTTAGTGTTAGGTTTATTTAGAGGGGGGGTTTGGGTTAGATTAGGGGTATGTGGGTGGTGGGTTGTAATGTTGGGGGGGGGTATTGTATGTTTTTTTTAACAGGCAAAAGAGCTGAATTTCTTGGGGCATGCCCCGCAAAGGGCCCTGTTCAGGGCTGGTAAGGTAAAAGAGCTTTGAAATGTAGTAATTTAGAATAGGGTAGGGCATTTTGTTTATTTGGGGGGTCTTTGTTATTCTTATTAGGGGCTTAGAGTGGTGTAATTAGTTTAAAATTGTTGTAATATTTTTCTTATGTTTGTAAATATTTTTTTATTTTTTGTAACTTAGTTCTTTTTTATTTTTTGTACTTTAGATAGTTATTTCATTGTAGTTATTTGTAGGTATTGTATTTAATTTTATTTATTGATAGTGTAGTGTTAGGTTTAATTGTAGATAATTGTATGGTATTTTATTTAATTAATTTATTGATAGTGTAGTGATAGGTTTAATTGTAGATAATAATAGGTATTTTTAAATAATTAATTTATTGACAGTGTAGTGGTAGGTTTAATTGTAACTTAGGTTAGGGATTTATTTTACAGGTAATTTTGTTATTATTTTAACTAGGTAACTATTAATAGTTCTTAACTATTTAATAGCTATTGTACCTGGTTAAAATAATTACAAGTTGCCTGTCAAATAAATATTAATCCTAAAATAGCTACAATTAATTATTTGTTATATTGTAGCTATTTTAGGGTTTATTTTACAGGTAAGTATTTAGCTTTAAATAGGAACAATTTATTTAATAAGAGTTAATTAATTTTGTTAGATTAAAAATTATATTAATCTTAGGGGGGTGTTAGGGTTAGACTAGCTTTAGGGGTTAATACATTTATGTAGAATAGCGGTGAGCTCCGGTCGGCAGATTAGGGTTAATAATTGAAGTTAGGTGTTGGCGATGTTAGGGAGGGCAGGTTAGGGGTTAATACTATTTATTATAGGGTTATTGAGGCGGATTTGGGGTTAATAACTTTATAATAGTAGCGGTGCGGTCCACTCAGCAGATTAGGGGTTAATAAGTGTAGCAGGTGGAGGCGACGTTGTGGGGGGCAGATTAGGGGTTAATAAAATATAATACAGGGGTCGGCAGGTGTTAGGGGCAAGCAGATTAGGGGTACATAAGTATAACGTAGGTGGCGGTCGGCAGATTAGGGGTTAAAAAAATTAATTGAGTGGCGGAGATGTGGGGGGGGCCTCAGTTTAGGGGTACATAGGTAGGTTATGGGTGTTAGTGTACTTTAGAGTACATAGTTAAGAGCTTTATGAACCGCGTTAGCCCAGAAAGCTCTTAACTACTGACTTTTTTCCTGCGGCTGGAGTTTTGCGTTAGATGTCTAGCGCTCACTTCAGACACGACTCTAAATACCGGAGTTAGACAGATCCCATTGAAAAGATAGGATACGCAATTGACGTAAGGGGATCTGCGGTATGGAAAAGTCGCGGCTGAAAAGTGAGCGTTAGACCCTATTTGTGAGTGACTCCAAATACCGGAGTTAGCCTAAAACCAGCGTTAGGAGCCTCTAACGCTGGTTTTCATGGCTAACGCCAAACTCCAAATCTAGGCCGGGGTCTTTGATTCAACCTTCTAGTTTGATAGTGCCTTGATAAACGGATAAAACAGAGATTTAAAACATTGAATGAAATCGTAAATATCAATCATTCATAAAATATATACCATTTTCATAATATTTGTGATTAAGTTTATCACTTAATTGCAAGTACAAACTAGGAAATCAGCTCTGTTCATTTATACACAATTTTTACAAAAACAATGAACTCACGTGCATAATTATGAATATATTTACTTTGTCAATTTGAAAAACAATGTATGATTGTTCGTGTCAAATTTATGATTTTTAATATGATATCCAATCCTGATTAATATTTTACAGATATAGATGTTGGTGCTGGACCCTCAACCTCGGGTTTGTCCCAGTCTAGTATGTCTCATTATACTACACTCTTGGCTTACAAATTTGGACATAACATTGGCCTAAAACATTCACATTGATCTATATTAACATGGACCCTCTAATTAAATGTAAAGTGCATTTACAAAGAAAAATCATGATTCAGTGATCGAATTCCATTGTAAGCAAAATCCAAATTTATTAGTATTCTAAGATATTCCTTAGAATCTTGCTATCTTTAGTTGAATGTAATCTTACGCCTAGATTTAGAGTTTGGCGTTAGCCGTCAAAACCAGCGTTAGGGGCAGCTGCGACTTTTCCATACCGCAGATCCCCCTACGCCATTTGCGTATCCTATCTTTTCAATGGGATCTTTCTAACGCTGGTTATTTAGAGTCTTGGCTAAAGTGAGCATTAGAACTCTACCGACAAGACTCCCAGCCGCAGCAAAAAAGCCAGGAGTTAAGAGGTTTCTGGGCTAACGCCGGTTCATAAAGCTTCTTAACTACTGTGCTCTAAAGTACACTAACACCCATAAACTATCTATGTACCCCTAAACCGAGGCCCCCCACATCGCCACCACTCTATTAAATTTTTTAACCCCTAATCTGCCGACCGCACACCGCTGCAACCTACATTATCCCTATGTACCCCTAATCTGCTGCCCCTAACATCGCCGACCCCTACATAATATTTATTACCCCCTAATCTGCCCCCCCCAACTGCCCCCGCTACCTACATACACTTATTAACCCCTAATCTGCCGACCGGGCCTCACCGCTACTATAATAAAATTATTAACCCCTAACCTACCTCACTCCCGCCTCAATAACCCTATAATAAATATTATTAACCCCTAATCTGCCCTCCCTAACATCACCGACACCTAACTTCAAGTATTAACCCCTAATCTGCCGACCGGACCTCACCGCTACTCTATTAAATTTATTAACCCCTAAAGCTAAGTCTAACCCTAACCCTAACACCCCCCTAAGTTAAATTTAATTTTTATCTAATGAAATAAATTAACTCTTATTAAATAAATTATTCCTATTTAAAGCTAAAAACCCTAATATAGCTACAATATAAATTATAATTATTTTAGGATTAATATTTATTTTACAAGCAACTTTGTATTTATTTTAACCAGGTACAATAGCTATTAAATAGTTAATAACTATTTAATAGCTACCTAGTTAAAATAATTACAAAATTACCTGTAAAATAAATCCTAACCTAAGTTACAATTAAACCTAACACTACACTATCAATAAATTAATTAAATAAACTACCTACAATTATTTACAATTAAACCTAACACTACACTATCAATAAATTAATTACATAAAATACCTACAAAAAAATACAATTAAATAAACTAACTAAAGTACAAAAAATTAAAAAAAGAACTAAGTTACAAAAAATAAAAAAATAATTTACAAACTTTAGAAAAAGATTACAAAAATTTTAAGGTAATTACACCTACTCTAAGCCCCCTAATAAAATAACAAAGCCCACCAAAATAAAAAAATGCCCTACCCTATTCTAAAATAAAAATAGAAAAGCTCTCTTGCCTTACCAGCCCTTAAAAGGGCCTTTTGCGGGGCCTGTCCCAAAGAATTCAGCTCTTTTGCCTGAAAAATAACATACAACCCCCCCCAACATTAAAATCCACCACCCACATACCCCTAATCTAACCCAAACCCCCCTTAAATAAACCTAACACTAAGCTCCTGAAGATCTCCCTACCTTGAGTTGTCTTCACCCAACTGGGCACCGATGGACCAAAAGAAGACATCCGGAGCAGCAGAAGTCTTCATCCTATCCGGGCAGAAGAGGACATCCGGACCGGTAGACATCTTCATCCAAGCGGCATCTTCTA
Organism: Bombina bombina; assembly: GCF_027579735.1. Classification (NCBI taxonomy): domain Eukaryota; kingdom Metazoa; phylum Chordata; class Amphibia; order Anura; family Bombinatoridae; genus Bombina; species Bombina bombina. The sequence goes on along the minus strand of NC_069500.1, from coordinate 150,496,535 downwards.
TCTTCATCCATCCGGAGCGGAGTGGAGCCATCTTCTTCCAGCCGACGCGGATCCATCCTCTTCTACCGACGCCTACTCGCCGAATGACGGTTCCTTTAAATGACGTCATCCAAGATGGCGTCCCTCGAATTCCGATTGGCTGATAGGATTCTATCAGCCAATCGGAATTAAGGTAGGAAAATTCTGATTGGCTGATGGAATCAGCCAATCAGATTGAGCTCGCATTCTATTGGCTGTTCCGATCAGCCAATAGAATGCAAGCTCAATCTGATTGGCTGATGGAATCAGCCAATCGGATTGAACTTGAATATGATTGGCTGATTCCATCAGCCAATCAGAATTTTCCTACCTTAATTCCGATTGGCTGATAGAATCCTATCAGCCAATCGGAATTCGAGGGACGCCATCTTGGATGACATAGTTTAAAGGAACCGTCATTCGGCGAGTAGGCGTCGGTAGAAGAGGATGGATCCGCATCAGCTGGAAGAAGATGGCTCCGCTCCGCTCCGGATGGATGAAGATAGAAGATGCCGCTTGGATGAAGATGTCTACCAGTCCGGATGTCCTCTTCTGCCCGGATAGGATGAAGACTTCTGCTGCTCCGGATGTCTTCTTTTGGTCCATCGGTTCCCGGTTGGGTGAAGACGACTCAAGGTAGGGAGATCTTCAGGGGCTTAGTGATAGGTTTATTTAAGGGGGGTTTGGGTTAGATTAGGGGTATGTGGGTGGTGGGTTTTAATGTTGGGGGGGTTGTATGTTTTTTTTTCAGGCAAAAGAGCTGAATTCTTTGGGGCATGCCCCGCAAAAGGCCCTTTTAAGGGCTGGTAAGGTAAAAGAGCTTTTCTATTTTTATTTTAGAATAGGGTAGGGCATTTTTTTAGTTTGGGGGGCTTTGTTATTTTATTAGGGGGCTTAGAGTAGATGTAATTAGCTTAAAATTGTTGTAATCTTTTTCTAATGTTTGTAAATTATTTGTTTATTTTTTGTAACTTAGTTCTTTTTTTAATTTTTTGTACTTTAGTTAGTTTATTTAATTGTATTTATTTGTAGGTATTTTATGTAATTAATTTATTGATAGTGTAGTGTTAGGTTTAATTGTAAATAATTGTAGGTATTTGTATGTAATTAATTTATTGATAGTGTAGTGTTAGGTTTAATTGTAACTTAGGTTAGGATTTATTTTACAGGTAATTTTGTAATTATTTTAACTAGGTAGCTATTAAATAGTTATTAACTATTTAATAGCTATTGTACCTGGTTAAAATAAATACAAAGTTGCCTGTAAAATAAATATTAATCCTAAAATAGCTACAATATAATTATTATTTATATTGTAGCTATATTAGGGTTTATTTTACAGGTAAGTATTTAGCTTTAAATAGGAATACTTTATTTAATAAGATTTATTTAGTTAGATAAAAATTATATTTAACTTAGGGGGGGTGTTAGTGTTAGGGTTAGACTTAGCTTTAGGGGTTAATAACTTTATTATAGTAGCGGTGAGGTCCGGTCGGCAGATTAGGGGTTAATAAGTGTAGGTAGGTGGCGGCGACGTTGGCGGCGGCAGATTAGGGGTTAATAAATATAATATAGGGGGGGTCGGCGGTGTTAGGGGCAGCAGATTAGGGGTACATAGGGATAATGTAGGTTGCGGCGGTGTATGGAGCGGCAGATTAGGGGTTAATAATAATATGCAGGGGTCAGCGATAGCGGGGGCGGCAGATTAGGGGTAATAAGTGTAAGGTTAGGGGTGTTTAGACTCGGGGTACATGTTAGGGTGTTAGATGCAGACTTAGGAAGTGTTTCCCCATAGGAAACAATGGGGCTGCGTTAGGAGCTGAACGCTGCTTTTTTGCAGGTGTTAGTTTTTTTTTCAGCTCAAACGGCCCCATTGTTTCCTATGGGGGAATCGTGCACGAGCACGTTTTCTAAGCTGGCCGCGTCCGTAAGCACCGCTGGTATTTAGAGTTGCAGTGGCAGTAAATTATGCTATACGCTCCCTTTTTGGAGCCTAACGCAGCCCTTCTGTGAACTCTAAATACCAGCTGTATTTAAAAGGTGCGGGAGAAAAAATGCACGCGTAGCTAACGCACCCCTTTGGCCGCAAAACTCTAAATCTAGCGGTTAGGGTCTGGCCAATTTTGGATTCATCACCTGGGTAGTGCTTGACAGTTGGTGGCTACATTTAGACAACAATAATACATTTTTACAAAGGTGCTGAATATAAAAAGACACATCTCATATGCTTAGATATTTTATTCTTATAATTAAGATAGAAGGAGAATTAAATATTCATGATGATAGGAGGAAATTATATATTAGATTGAAATTGCATGCTCTCTCTGATTCATTACATTAACATATGCAATAGACTATTCCTTTAGAGCAGTGGACTTAAAATACAGGCCCCAGGGCCATATGGGGCCCTCGTGATAGTTTCATCTGGCCCTCCCTTGTTCAATAAGTAAACTATTAATTTGAGCTGTCAGTTTTTTTAGGGTTTTAAGAGGTTTAGCGAGTTGATGTTCCATATAGGCACTCACAAGATAAATATGAAGACAAGTGTCCAGTGTAGACTCCCACCATGCACTGCTTGGATAAATGTCACTTTTTACATTGTTATACAGTTCCAGAATGATCCCTTCACTTGGCACTCACAAGATAAATATAGACAACTGTGTATGTCTATTGTTGGCTACAACTCCCACCATATGCACTACTACTTGGGTAATTGTCACTTCCAGTTCCTAGTATATCCACTTACTCAGTTCAAACGGCCCCCCTGGGAGAAGAACACTTGACTAGCGGCCCCCAGATACATTGAGTTTGATACCCCTGCTTTAGAGGGACAATCTCAAATATTAATATTGTATTTATCATTTTGCATAACATTATCAGTAATTTAGTATAGCAAAATCCATATGATGATTTTTGATTGTATCGTTATTTGTTAACTGTTCTAAATGTTTATTTTGTAAAATCTTTCCTAATCGCCAATTCAAATGTTTGGTTTGTGTATAAGTGTGTAATTATTTTTTTCTTGTTCTTTTGTTCCGTGGTGCAGATCCAAAACGTATTTTTTTTAATTCCTCGTTTAGTGTAATGGTATGTAGTATTTTGTTGTAAATAATTGTGAATGTTGAATGTGAATGTGCTATTTTGTGTGAGCGATTGTTGTTTGTACATTTGACATGAAAATTCTTTGTGTCCATTAAGTTGTATGTGTAATGTGACAGAGCAATGTGTAGTTCTCCTCGCGATATCAGAGTGTTAGATGAAAAATCAGTTTATTTTTAAAGTTTGCACATTGATCTCTATAAGGGAATCCATACGCGTCCGGTGATTACGCAATGAGAATAATGGTGGTATTCGTATTAACACGATGTGTAATGATGTTCTTTTCAGACTTGTAATACCTACGTTACAAAGAGTGCGCAATGTACATTACGCTTGCGCTATTTACGCACAGCCATTACGCAAAACTCGTAATCTAGGTGTTTGTGATTTATTACAAGGTTTCACTATTTATATTTTATATACATTAAAAGTCCTTTCCAGTAAAACACTTTGTCATAAACTGTATCATCTAACTTATAACCCTTATAAAAATGTTTTATTATTATTTATTTGTAATATTTTAACAGAAAGTGTATATATTAGTTTATCAGTTTATTTTAATGTATTTATGTTGTGTTTGGTGCAACTTTTTTTTAACCCTTGCACTTTACACTAGGAGCTAGATTTACAAGCAGCGATGCTGCTGTCTCCGCCCGAAGTTTCTCGGATCACCAGAAAATGAAGGTTAAGAACCAGTGGTCGTAAGATCACTGCTCCTTAACTATGTCTGCCACCTTTTAGGTAGTAGATGATTGACACCCCCTGCTAGTGGCATTGCACAAGCATTTTTACTAGAAATTCTTGTGCAATATTAAATGCCGACAGCGTAGCTGTTTACTAAAGTAAATCATGTCTGCCCGGCATTTAATAAATCTACCCATAGGACATTACTCGTGCTAACCCAATGAGCGCAAATTTTGTTTGCGTTTGAGCGCACCCATTTACTTTCACCTTGTAATATGCACGCTAGTTAGCGTGGCCGCAAACTGATTTTTTAAAAACAAAATTTATTGTTTACCTGATAAATTTCTTTCTTTTGCGATGTACCGAGTCCACGGTTTCCATCCTTACTTGTGGGATATTATCCTTCCTAACAGGAAGTGGCAAAGAGAGCACCCACAGCAGAGCTGTCTATATAGCTCCCCCCTTAACTCCACCCCCCAGTGATTCGACCGAAGGCCAAGGAAGAAAAAGGAGAAACTTATAAGGTGCAGAGGTGACTGAAATTTTCAATAAAAAATAATAATCTGTCTTGATAGACAGGGCGGGCCATGGACTTGGTACATCGCAAAAGAAAGAAATTTATCAGGTAAGCATACATTTCTGTTTTCTTTTGCAAGATGTACCGAGTCCACGGTTTCATCCTTACTTGTGGGAGTACCAATACCAAAGCTTTAGGACACGGATGAAGGGAGGGACAAGACAGGAACCTAAACGGAAGGCACCAATGCCTGCAAAACCTTTCTTCCAAAAATAGCCTCCGAAGAAGCAAAAGTATCAAATTTGTAAAATTTGGAAAGGTATTAAGCGAAGACCAAGTCGCAGCCCTTACAAATCAGTTCAACAGAAGCATCATTTTTAAAAGCCCATGTGGAAGCTAACGCTCTAGTAGAGTGAGCTGTAATCCTTTCAGGAGGGCTGCTGTCCAGCAGTCTCATAAGCCAAACGGATGATGCTTTTCAGCCAAGAGGAAAGAGAGGTAGCCGTAGCCTTTTGACCCCTACGCTTTCCAGATTAGACAACAAACAACAAAGATGTTTGACTTCTAAGCACGAACTACGTCCAAGTTGTGCAACAGACGTTCCTTCTTAGAAGAAGGATTAGGGACACAGAGAAGGAACAACAATTTCCTGATTGATATTCCTGTTAGTAACAACCTTACGCAAAACCACCTAATCAGCATGGAAAACAAGATAAGGCGAGGTCACATTGTAATGCAGACTAGTTCAGAAAACTCTTCGAGCTGAAGAATAGCAACTAGGAACAGAACTTTCCAAGATAGAAGCTTAATATCTATGGAATGCATGGGTTCAAATGGAACCCCCTGAAGAACTTTTAAGAACTAAATTTAGACTCCATGGCGGAGGCAACAGGTTTAAACACAGGCTTAATTCTAGCTAAAGCCTGACAAAAAGCCTCACATCTGGGTAGCATCTGCCAGATGCTTGTGCAACAAATAGACAGAGCAGATATCTGTCCTTTATAGGGAACTAGCAGACAAGTCCTTTCTCCAAACCCTCTTGGAGAAAAGACAAAATCCTAGGAATCGCTGATTTTACTCCCATGAGTAGCCTTTGGATCGCACCAAAAAAGATATTTACGCCATATCTTATGATAGATTTTTCCTAGTGACAGGCTTTCGAGCCTGAATCAAGGGTATCTATGACCGACTCAGAGAAACCCCACTTTGATAGAATCAAAGCCCATTCAATCTCCAAGCAGTCAGTTGCAGAGAAATTAGATTTTGGATGCTTGAATGACCTTGAATCAAAAGGTCCTGTCTCAATGGCAGAGTCCATGGTGGCAGAGATGACATGCCGACCTGTCTGCATACCAAGTCCTGCGTGGCCACGCAGGCGCTATCGAAATCACCGAACCTCTCTCCTATTTGATTCTGGCAATCAAATGCAGAAGGAGAGGGAAAGGTGGAAAACACATAAGCTAGGTTGAACGACCAGGGGTACTGCTAGAGCATCTATCAGTACTGCCTGAGGATCCCTTGACTGGATCCGTAACAAGGAAGTTTGGCATTCTGACGAGACGCCATCAGATCCAATTCTAGTGTACCCCCTAGCTGAACCAGTTGAGCAAACACCTCCGGATGGAGTTCCCACTCCCCCGGATGAAAAGTCTGATGACTTAAAAATCTGCCTCCCAGTTCTCTTCCCCTGGGATATAGATCGCTGACAGATGACAAGGTGTGCCTCTGCCCATCGGATTATTCTTGAAACCTCTATCATCGCTAGAGAACTCTTTGTTCCCCCCCTGATGATTGATAATAAGCCACAGTCGTGATGTTGTCCGACTGAAATCTGATGAATCTGGCCGAAGCCAGCTGAGGCCATGCCTGAAGAGCATTGATATCGACTCTTATTTCCAGAATATTTATTGGTAGAGGGCCTCCTCCTGAGTCCATAATCCCTGTGCTTTCAGGGAATTCCATACTGCAACCCACAGCCCAGTAGGCTTGCGTCTGTCATCCCTATAACCCATGCTGGCCTGCGGAAGCACATTCCCCGGGACAGGTGATCCTGTGACAACAACCAAAGAAGAGAGTCTCTGGTCTGTTGATCCAAATTTATCTGAGGAGATAAATCTGCATAATCCCCATTCCACTGTTCTGAGCATGGATAGTTGCAGTGGTCTGAGTGTAAGCGAGCATATGGAACTATGTCCATTGCCGCTACCATTAATCCTATTACCTCCATATACTGAGCCACTGATGGCCGAGGAATGGAATGAAGAGCTCAGCAGGGTGGTCAAAATCTTTGATTTCCTGACCTCCGTCAGAAAAAATTTTCATGTCCACCGAGTCTATCAGAGTCCCTAGAAATTAAACTTAGTTGGAGGGGAAAGAGAACTCTTTTTATAGCGTTCACCTTCCACCCATGAGATCTTAGAAAGGCCAACACTAAGTCCATGGAGTCTTGGCTAGTTGGAAACTCGACACTTGAGATTAGGATGTAGTCTAGATAAGGCGCCACTACTATGCCCCGCGGCCTTAGGACCGTCAGAAGGGACCCTAGCACCTTTGTTAAGATTCGTGGCAACCGTGGCCAACCAGAAGGGAAGAGCCGCAAACTGGTATGCTTGTCCAAAAAAGCAAACCTGAGGAATTGGTGATGATCTTTGTGGATAGGAAATGTGTAGATACGCATCTTTAAGTCCACGGGTGGTCATATATTGACCCTCCTGATCATTGGTAAAATAGTCCGAATGGTCTCCATCTTGAAGGATGGGGACTCTTAGGAATTGGTTTAGGATCTTGAGATCTAGAATTGGTTCTGAAGGTTCCCTCTTTTTTTTTGGAACCACAAACAGATTGGAGTAGAACCCCTGCCCCTGTTCTGCTTTCGGAACTGGCGTGATCACTCCCATGGTAAAAAGGTCTTCTACACAGCGTAAGAACACCTCTCTTTTTGTCTGGTTTACAGACAATTGAGAAAGATGGAATCTCCCCCTTGGAGGAAAATCTTTGAAATCTAGAAGATACCCCTGGGTTACGATTTCTACAGCCCAGGAGTCCTGAACGTCTCTTGCCCAGGCCTGAGCAAAGAGAGAGAGTCCTGCCCCCTACTAGATCCGGTCCCAGATTGGGGGCCACCCCTTCATGCTGTCTTGGTGGCAGCAGCAGGCTTCTTGGCCTGTTTACTCTTGTTCCAGCCTGGTTAGGTCTCCAGACTGGCCTGGATTGAGCAAAGTTCCCCTCTTTCTTTGTAGCAAGGGAAGAGGAAGCGGGCCCACCTTTGAAGTTTCGAAAGGAACAAAAATTATTTTTGTTTGGTCCTCGTCTTATTTGACTTATCCTGAGGGAGGGGCATGACCCTTCCCTCCAGTGATATCTGAAATGATCTCTTTCAAATGCAGGCCCGAATAGGGTCTTACCTTTGAAAGGAATGGTCAAAAGCTTAGATTTGATGACACATCAGCAGACCAGGACTTAAGCCATAATGCTCTACGCGCTAAAATGGCAAACCTGAATTCTTTGCCGCTAATTTAAGCCAGATGAAAAGCGGCGTCTGTAATGAAAGAATTAGCTAGCTTAAGTGCCCTAATTCTATCCAGAATATCATCTTATGGGGTGCTCCACCTGAAGAGACTCTTCCAGAGCCTCAAACCCAAAAGGCAGCTGCAGGGTTTACAGGAACAATGCACGCTATAGGCTGGAGAAGACAACCCTGATGAACAAAAATTTTCTTTAGGAGACCCTCTAATTTTTTATCCATAGGATCTTTGAAAGCACAACTGTCCCTCAATAGTTATAGTTGTACGCTTAGCCAGAGTAGAAATAGCTCCCTCCACCTTAGGACCGTCTGCCATGAGTCCCGCATGGTGTCAGATATGGGAAACATTTTTCTTAAAAACAGGGAGGGGGAGCAAACAGAATACCTGGTCTGTCCCACTCCTTAGTAACAATGTCCGAAATCCTCTTAAGGGACCAGAAAAACATCAGTGTAAACAGGAACCTCCAAAATTTGTCCATTTTTACACAATTTCTCTGGAACTACAATAGGTGTCACAATCATCCAGAGTCGCTAAAACCTCCCTGAGCAATAAGCGGAGGTGTTTCCAGCTTAAATTTAAATGCCGTCATATCTGAATCTGTCTGAGGGAACATCTTTCCTGAATCAGAAATTTCTCCTTCAGATAACAAATCTCTCATCCCTACCTCAGAACATTGGTGAGGGAATATCGGATATGGCTACTAAAGCGTCAGGAAGGCTCAGCATTTGTTCTTAACCCAGAGCTACTGCGCTTCCCTTGTAACCCTGGCAGTTTAGATAAAACCTCTGTGAGGGTAGTATTCATAACTGAGGCCTTATCTTGCAAGGTGAAAGAATTAGACGCACTAGAGGTACTTGGCGTCGCTTGTGCGGGCGGTTACTGGTTGTGACACTTGGGGAGAACTAGATGGCAAAAACCTGATTTCCTTCTGTCTGAGAATCATCCAGTGCCAAACTCTTATAAGTCAAAATATGCTGTTTGCAATTTATAGACATATCAGTACAAGTGGGACACACTCTAAGAGGGGGTTCCACAATGGCTTCTAAACAAATTGAGCAATGAGTTTTCCTCAATGTCAGACATGTTGAACAGGCTAGTAATGAGACAAGCAAGCTTGGAAAACACTTATTTAATGAAAAAAACACAATTTTCAAAAACGGTACTGTGCCTTTAAGAGAAAAAAAGGCATACACAAACTGCAAAACTGCTTAAAATTACCTCAAATTTTCAGAAATGTTTACAGTATTACTCACTAGCTTTAGTAAGATTGCACCACAAGTAATAAAGCATTTAACCCCCAAATGTGAAAACTGGATTGACAAGTGTCCAAAACGGTAAAAACCCCTGTCAGCACCTTGCCACAGCTCTGCTGTGGCACCTACCTGCCCTTAGGGATCGATAATGTGGGGATAAAGCTTTGATTAGGCCCCAGAAGTGTACCAGGACCCTCCCGGTGTGTAGCTTGCTGCTTGTCTATAGAAACTGAGGCGCGAAAATAGGCCCCGCCATCTCACTCGATGTTGTTAGGGCCTATACAAAAATCTATCAAACTTTTTTAAGTCATGTGGGTTATAAAAAAAACCAAACAAGCCAAGTGTACCCTCAAAACAGTTTGTCCCTTAAGAAATATAAACAGTAACTCCCAGAACACACAAACGTTTGCCTTATATATCATTCAAACTGAGTGCCCATAAGTTTAGCCCTTTATGCAAGCTAGTAATGCCCCTTATAAAACTAGGATTGCTGCTTACCCTTCCCCTAATGGCGATACTGTCAGCCTTTCTGAATTATCACAGTGTTTCCAGAAAAAATGACTGAACGTACCTCATTGCTGTATAGCAAGAAACCGTTCCTCACACTGAAGTTTTCCTGTACTCCTCAGCTTCTGTGGGAAACAGCAGTGGACCTTAGTTACAAATGCTAAGATCATGATCCTTCCAGGTAGAATTCTTTATCTATCTCCTGCCTGAGAGTAAATAGTACACACCGGTACCATTTGAAAATTACAAACTCTTGCTTGAAGAAAAATAAAAACTAATACTTTATCACCTCTTTCACTTTACCCTTCCTGCTTAGAGCCGGCAAAGAGAATGACTGGGGGGTGGAGTTAAGGGGGGAGCTATATAGACAGCTCTGCTGTGGGTGCTCTCTTTGCCACTTCCTGTTAGGAAGGATAATATCCCACAAGTAAGGATGAAACTGTGGACTCGGTACATCTTGCAAAAGAAAAGGTCTTTTGAGGCTATTTTTAACAACATATTTGTCAGTCCCTTGATGCCAGATATGCAGCATAAAACTCCCCAGGAGATATACCATAGGACAGTGACTGAGAGAACCCTGCCAGCAAATAGTGCACAAGAGTCTTTGGTGCAACTCACTTGTGAGTATTGATCCTATTTGATATGTTGAACCACATTTATGAACATGCAAGCTGGCAAGGCTGACTGCTGATTCTTATGTGCATTTGCTTGATTAAAAGAGAGTGAGTCATGGTGCGGATGGACATGATCCACTGTAGAGATCATGTCCGCCGCACATCGATAAATGCCGACTGTAATAATGCATGGAATGAAAGAAATTCAGCTGTGGTCAGGAAGGGGTTAAATCCTCATTCACATACTGAGATAAGGAGGAAAGTCACTCTGGAATGTACAAAGATCACATTACCAGGAGCCTTAAGAAACTATCTGCTGATTAGGACCAGCTGTGTTAAGATGCGGTCGTAAGGTCTCTTTGTTTAAAAGGCTATTTACACTAAACCCCCAACTGCATGGCATGGATGCAACCATATACTTGGAAAGGGCAAGGGGGGTTGCATAAAAATGACATCATCTTTGGAGGAAGGAAGAAAACTTACAAAAGACCCTACACACATCATTTTCTCTCTCTCTCTCTCTCTTTGGGATGCTGCTCTGATAACACCATGTGAATACTTCTTACATAAAACCTCTATTACAGCATACCACACACACTCACATAGAATTGGCACAGGTATTAGTGTTATATTGATGTTTAATTCAGTGCTGTGTATTTATATGTGATCTGCATATGTGTAATTATATTTAATCTGCATATTGTATTAATGTTTATATAGCCTCACTGTAATAAAAAGTTGCATTGCTGAAGCAAGACTTGTGAGTTATGTCCTTGCAGCTAGTTATTGTGTGTTAATATGTTATAGTGGGTATAATAATTCATAAGGGATTATTAAGAGGAATATTAGCATATCACTAAAGGTATAGCAAACAGACACTAAGAAATATAGAGTTTTAGATCATTTATTTCACTGACAGTATACGCTGTCGCATTTATCAGTGCACAAGCAGTTCTGTTGAGATTGGCTGCTAGCAGGGGGTGTCAATCAACCCGATCGTATGTGATTGGGGAGATTCATGTTTGCAACCTCAGAGGCTGCGGACGAGTTAAGGAGCACCGGTCTTAAGACCTGTTTTCTGGCAAGCCTGAAGGCTTGTGCGGAAACAGGCGTATTTGGCCCCATTAGGGCCACGATAAATCGGCCCCTCCGTGGCATCTGCTTGTCTGTGTTTTGTTCACAGTGTGATAAAACTAAAACATCCTGTGTCTCTTTCACAATAGGTCAAATTTATTTCCATATTCTGGATACTAATTTTGGAATAGATATTCTAGCGTAATTCAATTGTTTTACTTTTCATGGCTTTGTGACAGAATACAATGTTAGCTGATCTTTATTATGATTAATCTATAATATATTGAATGTCTGAATTTAAATGAAGTGAAATATTTGTTCAAGGACATTAAAAAAACCTGCTGCAGAATGTTCATCAGAATAACTGCATTTTATGTTCCTTCTACTCTAATGTTTATAATTAGTGATGTCCCGAACTGTTCGCCCGCGAACGGTTCACCGCGAACATAGCTTGTTCGCGTTCGCGTTTGTGGGCGAACACATGGCGATGTTCGATCCGCCCCTATGTGTCATCATTGTGGAAACTTTGACCCTTTATGTCACAGCCGCCTGACACATTAGAGCCAATCAACATCAGACACTCCCTCACAGACACTCCCAGCTACTCGGAATCCGCCATTTTAGACTCATAACGACCTTGCTTTTTTAATGAGAGGACGTGTTGTGTTTTTGCTCCTAACATTTATAGGAAAAACATAGCTAGGCTAGTGTATTTACAGTCCAGAAGGACTCCACTCATTTCTGCTGCAAGCATAGCACCCCAAAAAGCCCTTTTTAGGGCTATATTTCGTGCCGTTTTTTTTTTTTTTTGTTATTTTTTTATTAGCATTTGCCTGGCTTTCAGCTGTGTGTTTTAAGGCTCACAGCATATGCTGTGACTACTGCCACCACTGATATCTCCCTAACAACATTAGTTTAAATTGAACTAACCCAAAAATGTAATTATTTTTCTAGTGTAATTTTTTTTCATTTTCTATCAGGCCAGTGTCACACAGCATATACTCTGGTTCATTTCTCTGTGCCAGCCAGCAGCCACCAGTGTTAATATCCGTTTATAACATTATTTTAAATTTAAAAAAAAATAAAAAAATATTTTGCTAGTGTAATCTAATTACATTTACTATCATGCCTGTGTCTGTCAGGCTCAATCAGCATTAATATACCTCTTTTTTTTCAGTCTTTTGGTTAATTAGTCTGTGCCAGGCAGCCACCCAGCACTCATATCTATTCTTCTTCACCTTAATTTTAATATATAAAAAAAAAAAGTTTAAATTTGTTTGCTAGTGTAATCTAATATAATTTTCTATCCGGCCTGTGTGTTTTGCTGACATAGAGAGCCTACTGTGTTTACTTGCTGCCCTCCCTAGTCTATGAGTCACGACTCATATGTGTTTAACCTTTTTTTAATTCCCCCCCAAAAAAATAATTTCAATCATTTTTCTAGTGTAATCTAATAGTATTTTCTATCAGGCGTGTGTGTATCCGACTTACAGAGCCTACTGTTTTTAATAGCTGCCCTTCCAAGGCTATCAGCCACGACTCATGTATGTGCTTAACCTTTTTCTTAAAATTTCCAAAAAAAGTCTTTAAATCATTATGCTAGTGTAATCTAATTGTATTTTCTATCAGGCCTGTGTCTAACTGTCTATTTGACTTACACAGCATACTGTTGTTATAATTGCTGCCCTACGTAGCAGCCAGCCAGTGCGACCTCATAGAGTCATATGTGCATTGCACTTCTTAACATAATTTTAATATTAAAATCTAAAATGTTAAAATATTTTGCTAGTGTAATCTAACTTAATTTTCTATCAGTCCTGTGTTTTTGTCACTTACACAGCATACTGTGTTAAATTGCTGCCCTACCTACCATCCACGACTCATATCTGCCAGCCTGTCTGCCAGGCCCAAGTTGCCAATTAGTGGCACCAATCACAATTCTTGTAACAGTAATTAAAAAAAAAAAACCATAATTTTTTGGACTGCAAATATTCAGTCTCCTAGTGCCATTGAATTTCATTTACCTCCTGCCTGCCACTGCCAGCCTTTTGTGCCAGGTCGTCTAGCCAACTATTTACACTAATCATAATTGTTGTCACAGACAGTATAGTTAATATTTTAAATAAAAAAAATTTTTAGTGTTGATCTTAATCCTCAGTTTGCTCCTGCCTTGCAGCCTGCTGTGAGGCAGGCCCACCTAGCCAATTGTTGTCAGCAATCATATTTCTGTTAACAGTATTGCAAAAATTGTAAATCATCACTGTTTAGACTGTCAGTAATCAGTCTCCTATTGTCCTTGAATTGCATCTACCTCCTGCCTGCCATCCTTTTGTGCCAGGCCGTCTTGCCAACTATTTACACCAATCCTAATTTTTTGTCACACTATAGTTACTAATTAAAATTAAAAAAATCTTGATTGTTGATAATCTTAATCCTCACTTTGCTCGTGCCCTAGAATTGCAATTTTCTATAGCCTTCCAAGCCTGTGTGCCAGGCCTACTTAAAAAATATTTACACCAATCATATTTGTTGTGACAGTATTCTAATAATTAAAAATTAATTTTTTTGGTAATAGTTGTTGTGATTTGAATCCTCAGTTTGCTGGTGCCATTGAAACGCACTTTCCTCCTGCCTTGCAGCCTGCTGTGAGCCAGGCCCACCTAGCCAATTGTTGTCAGCAATCATATTTCTGTTAACAGTATTGCAAAAATTGTCAATCATCACTGTTTAGACTGTCAGTAATCAGTCTCCTATTGTCCTTGAATTGCATCTACCTCCTGCCTGCCATCCTTTTGTGCCAGGCCGTTTTGCCAACTATTTACACCAATCCTAATTTTTTGTCACAGTATAGTTACTAATTAAAATGAAAAAAATCTTGATTGTTAATGATCTTAATCCTCAGTTTGCTCGTGCCCTAGAATTGCACTTTTCTACAGCCTTCCAAGCCTGTGTGCCAGGCCTAATTAAAAAATATTTACACCAATCATATTTTTTGTGACAGTATTCTAATAATTAAAAATTAAAATTTTTGGTAATAGTTGTTGTGATTTGAATCCTCAGTTTGCTGGTGCCATTGAATAGCACTTTCCTCCTGCCTTGCAGCCTGCTGTGAGCCAGGCCCACCTAGCCAATTGTTGTCAGCAATCATATTTCTGTTAACAGTATTGCAAAAATTGTCAATCATCACTGTTTAGACTGTCAGTAATCAGTCTCCTAGTGTCCTTGAATTGCATCTACCTCCTGCCTGCCATCCTTTTGTGCCAGGCCGTCTTGCCAACTATTTACACCAATCCTAATTTTTTGTCACAGTATAGTTACTAATTAAAATTAAATAAATCTTGATTGTTGTTGATCTTAATCCTCAGTTTGCTCGTGCCCTAGAATTGCACTTTTCTACAGCCTTCTAAGCCTGTGTGCCAGGCCTACTTAAAAAATATTTACACCAATCATATTTGTTGTGACATTATTCTAATAATTAAAAATTAAAAATTTTGGTAATAGTTGCTGTGATTTGAATCCTCAGTTTGCTGGTGCCATTGAATAGCACTTTCCTCCTGCCTTGCAGCCTGCTGTGAGCCAGGCCCACCTAGCCAATTGTTGTCAGCAATCATATTTCTGTTAACAGTATTGCAAAAATTGTCAATCATCACTGTTTAGACTGTCAGTAATCAGTCTCCTAGTATCCTTGAATTGCATCTACCTCCTGCCTGCCATCCTTTTGTGCCAGGCCGTCTTGCCAACTATTTACACCAATCCTAATTTTTTGTCACAGTATAGTTACTAATTAAAATTAAAAAAATCTTGATTGTTGAAGATCTTAATCCTCAGTTTGCTCGTGCCCTAGAATTGCACTTTTCTACAGCCTTCCAAGCCTGTGTGCCAGGCCTACTTAAAAAATATTTACACCAATCATATTTGTTGTGACAGTATTCTAATAATTAAAAATTAAAATTTTTGGTAATAGTTGTTGTGATTTGAATCCTCAGTTTGCTAGTGCTATTCAATGGCACTTTCCTCCTGCCTTGCAGCCTGCTGTGAGCCAGGCCCACCTAGCCAATTGTTGTCAGCAATCATATTTCTGTTAACAGTATTGCAAAAATTGTCAATCATCACTGTTTAGACTGTCAGTAATCAGTCTCCTAGTGTCCTTGAATTGCATCTACCTCCTGCCTGCCATCCTTTTGTGCCAGGCCGTCTTGCCAACTATTTACAACAATCCTAATTTTTTGTCACAGTATAGTTACTAATTAAAATTAAATAAATCTTGATTGTTGATAATCTTAATCCTCAGTTTGCTCGTGCCCTAGAATTGCACTTTTCTATAGCCTTCTAAGCCTGTGTGCCAGGCCTACTTAAAAAATATTTACACCAATCATATTTGTTGTGACATTATTCTAATAATTAAAAATTAAAATTTTTGGTAATAGTTGCTGTGATTTGAATCCTCAGTTTGCTGGTGCCATTGAATAGCACTTTCCTCCTGCCTTGCAGCCTGCTGTGAGCCAGGCCCACCTAGCCAATTGTTGTCAGCAATCATATTTCTGTTAACAGTATTGCAAAAATTGTCAATCATCACTGTTTAGACTGTCAGTAATCAGTCTCCTAGTGTCCTTGAATAGCATCTACCTCCTGCCTGCCATCCTTTTGTGCCAGGCCGTCTTGCCAACTATTTACACCAATCCTAATTTTTTGTCACAGTATAGTTACTAATTAAAATTAAAAAAATCTTGATTGTTGAAGATCTTAATCCTCAGTTTGCTCGTGCCCTAGAATTACACTTTTCTACAGCCTTCCAAGCCTGTGTGCCAGGCCTACTTAAAAAATATTTACACCAATCATATTTGTTGTGACATTATTCTAATAATTAAAAATGAAAATTTTTGGTAATAGTTGCTGTGATTTGAATCCTCAGTTTGCTGGTGCCATTGAATAGCACTTTCCTCCTGCCTTGCAGCCTGCTGTGAGCCAGGCCCACCTAGCCAATTGTTGTCAGCAATCATATTTCTGTTAACAGTATTGCAAAAATTGTCAATCATCACTGTTTAGACTGTCAGTAATCAGTCTCCTAGTGTCCTTGAATTGCATCTACCTCTTGCCTGCCATCCTTTTGTGCCAGGCCGTCTTGCCAACTATTTACACCAATCCTAATTTTTTGTCACAGTATAGTTACTAATTAAAATTAAAAAAATCTTGATTGTTGAAGATCTTAATCCTCAGTTTGCTCGTGCCCTAGAATTGCACTTTTCTACAGCCTTCCAAGCCTGTGTGCCAGGCCTACTTAAAAAATATTTACACCAATCATATTTTTTGTGACAGTATTCTAATAATTAAAAATTAAAATTTTTGGTAATAGTTGTTGTGATTTGAATCCTCAGTTTGCTGGTGCCATTGAATAGCACTTTCCTCCTGCCTTGCAGCCTGCTGTGAGCCAGGCCCACCTAGCCAATTGTTGTCAGCAATCATATTTCTGTTAACAGTATTGCAAAAATTGTCAATCATCACTGTTTAGACTGTCAGTAATCAGTCTCCTAGTGTCCTTGAATTGCATCTACCTCCTGCCTGCCATCCTTTTGTGCCAGACCGTCTTGCCAACTATTTACAACAATCCTAATTTTTTGTCACAGTATAGTTACTAATTAAAATTAAATAAATCTTGATTGTTGATGATCTTAATCCTCAGTTTGCTCGTGCCCTAGAATTGCACTTTTCTACAGCCTTCTAAGCCTGTGTGCCAGGCCTACTTAAAAAATATTTACACCAATCATATTTGTTGTGACATTATTTTAATAATTAAAAATTAAAATTTTTGGTAATAGTTGCTGTGATTTGAATCCTCAGTTTGCTGGTGCCATTGAATAGCACTTTCCTCCTGCCTTGCAGCCTGCTGTGAGCCAGGCCCACCTAGCCAATTGATGTCAGCAATCATATTTCTGTTAACAGTATTGCAAAAATTGTCAATCATCACTGTTTAGACTGTCAGTAATCAGTCTCCTAGTGTCCTTGAATAGCATCTACCTCCTGCCTGCCATCCTTTTGTGCCAGGCCGTCTTGCCAACTATTTACACCAATTCTAATTTTTTGTCACAGTATAGTTACTAATTAAAATTAAAAAAATCTTGATTGTTGAAGATCTTAATCCTCAGTTTGCTCGTGCCCTAGAATTACACTTTTCTACAGCCTTCCAAGCCTGTGTGCCAGGCCTACTTAAAAAATATTTACACCAATCATATTTGTTGTGACAGTATTCTAATAATTAAAAATTAAAATTTTTGGTAATAGTTGTTGTGATTTGAATCCTCAGTTTGCTGGTGCCATTGAATAGCACTTTCTTCCTGCCTTGCAGCCTGCTGTGAGCCAGGCCCACCTAGCCAATTGTTGTCAGCAATCATATCTCTGTCAACAGTATTGCAAAAATTGTCAATCATCACTGTTTAGACTGTCAGTAATCAGTCTCCTAGTGTCCTTGAATTGCATCTACCTCCTGCCTGCCATCCTTTTGTGCCAGGCCGTCTTGCCAACTATTTACACCAATCCTAATTTTTTGTCACAATATAGTTACTAATTAAAATTAAATAAATCTTGATTGTTGATGACCTTAATCCTCAGTTTGCTCGTGCCCTAGAATTGCACTTTTCTACAGCCTTCCAAGCCTGTGTGCCAGGCCTACTTAAAAAATATTTACACCAATCATATTTGTTGTGACAGTATTCTAATAATTAAAAATTAAAATTTTTGGTCATAGTTGTTGTGATTTGAATCCTCAGTTTGCTGGTGCTATTGAATAGCACTTTCCTCCTGCCTTGCAGCCTGCTGTGAGCCAGGCCCACCTAGCCAATTGTTGTCAGCAATCATATTTCTGTTAACAGTATTGCAAAAATTGTCAATCATCACTGTTTAGACTGTCAGTAATCAGTCTCCTAGTGTCCTTGAATTGCATCTACCTCCTGCCTGCCATCCTTTTGTGCCAGGCCGTCTTGCCAACTATTTACAACAATCCTAATTTTTTGTCACAGTATAGTTACTAATTAAAATTAAATAAATCTTGATTGTTGAAGATCTTAATCCTCAGTTTGCTCGTGCCCTAGAATTGCACTTTTCTACAGCCTTCTAAGCCTGTGTGCCAGGCCTACTTAAAAAATATTTACACCAATCATATTTGTTGTGACATTATTCTAATAATTAAAAATTAAAATTTTTGGTAATAGTTGCTGTGATTTGAATCCTCAGTTTGCTGGTGCCATTGAATAGCACTTTCCTCCTGCCTTGCAGCCTGCTGTGAGCCAGGCCCACCTAGCCAATTGTTGTCAGCAATCATATTTCTGTTAACAGTATTGCAAAAATTGTCAATCATCACTGTTTAGACTGTCAGTAATCAGTCTCCTAGTGTCCTTGAATAGCATCTACCTCCTGCCTGCCATCCTTTTGTGCCAGGCCGTCTTGCCAACTATTTACACCAATCCTAATTTTTTGTCACAGTATAGTTACTAATTAAAATTAAAAAAATCTTGATTGTTGAAGATCTTAATCCTCAGTTTGCTCGTGCCCTAGAATTACACTTTTCTACAGCCTTCCAAGCCTATGTGCCAGGCCTACTTTAAAAAATATTTACACCAATCATATTTGTTGTGACATTATTCTAATAATTAAAAATTAAAATTTTTGGTAATAGTTGCTGTGATTTGAATCCTCAGTTTGCTGGTGCCATTGAATAGCACTTTCCTCCTGCCTTGCAGCCTGCTGTGAGCCAGGCCCACCTACCCAATTGCTGTCAGCAATCATATTTCTGTTAACAGTATTGCAAAAATTGTCAATCATCACTGTTTAGACTGTCAGTAATCAGTCTCCTAGTGTCCTTGAATTGCATCTACCTCCTGCCTGCCATCCTTTTGTGCCAGGCCGTCTTGCCAACTATTTACACCAATCCTAATTTTTTGTCACAATATAGTTACTAATTAAAATTAAAAAAATCTTGATTGTTGAAGATCTTAATCCTCAGTTTGCTCGTGCCCTAGAATTGCACTTTTCTACAGCCTTCCAAGCCTGTGTGCCAGGCCTACTTAAAAAATATTTACACCAATCATATTTTTTGTGACAGTATTCTAATAGTTAAAAATTAAAATTTTTGGTAATAGTTGTTGTGATTTGAATCCTCAGTTTGCTGGTGCCATTGAATAGCACTTTCCTCCTGCCTTGCAGCCTGCTGTGAGCCAGGCCCACCTAGCCAATTGTTGTCAGCAATCATATTTCTGTTAACAGTATTGCAAAAATTGTCAATCATCACTGTTTAGACTGTCAGTAATCAGTCTCCTAGTGTCCTTGAATTGCATCTACCTCCTGCCTGCCATCCTTTTGTGCCAGGCCGTCTTGCCAACTATTTACACCAATCCTAATTTTTTGTCACAGTATAGTTACTAATTAAAATTAAATAAATCTTGATTGTTGTTGATCTTAATCCTCAGTTTGCTCGTGCCCTAGAATTGCACTTTTCTACAGCCTTCTAAGCCTGTGTGCCAGGCCTACTTAAAAAATATTTACACCAATCATATTTGTTGTGACATTATTCTAATAATTAAAAATTAAAAATTTTGGTAATAGTTGCTGTGATTTGAATCCTCAGTTTGCTGGTGCCATTGAATAGCACTTTCCTCCTGCCTTGCAGCCTGCTGTGAGCCAGGCCCACCTAGCCAATTGTTGTCAGCAATCATATTTCTGTTAACAGTATTGCAAAAATTGTCAATCATCACTGTTTAGACTGTCAGTAATCAGTCTCCTAGTATCCTTGAATTGCATCTACCTCCTGCCTGCCATCCTTTTGTGCCAGGCCGTCTTGCCAACTATTTACACCAATCCTAATTTTTTGTCACAGTATAGTTACTAATTAAAATTAAAAAAATCTTGATTGTTGAAGATCTTAATCCTCAGTTTGCTCGTGCCCTAGAATTGCACTTTTCTACAGCCTTCCAAGCCTGTGTGCCAGGCCTACTTAAAAAATATTTACACCAATCATATTTGTTGTGACAGTATTCTAATAATTAAAAATTAAAATTTTTGGTAATAGTTGTTGTGATTTGAATCCTCAGTTTGCTGGTGCTATTGAATAGCACTTTCCTCCTGCCTTGCAGCCTGCTGTGAGCCAGGCCCACCTAGCCAATTGTTGTCAGCAATCATATTTCTGTTAACAGTATTGCAAAAATTGTCAATCATCACTGTTTAGACTGTCAGTAATCAGTCTCCTAGTGTCCTTGAATTGCATCTACCTCCTGCCTGCCATCCTTTTGTGCCAGGCCGTCTTGCCAACTATTTACAACAATCCTAATTTTTTGTCACAGTATAGTTACTAATTAAAATTAAATAAATCTTGATTGTTGATAATCTTAATCCTCAGTTTGCTCGTGCCCTAGAATTGCACTTTTCTATAGCCTTCTAAGCCTGTGTGCCAGGCCTACTTAAAAAAATATTTACACCAATCATATTTGTTGTGACATTATTCTAATAATTAAAAATTAAAATTTTTGGTAATAGTTGCTGTGATTTGAATCCTCAGTTTGCTGGTGCCATTGAATAGCACTTTCCTCCTGCCTTGCAGCCTGCTGTGAGCCAGGCCCACCTAGCCAATTGTTGTCAGCAATCATATCTCTGTTAACAGTATTGCAAAAATTGTCAATCATCACTGTTTAGACTGTCAGTAATCAGTCTCCTAGTGTCCTTGAATTGCATCTACCTCCTGCCTGCCATCCTTTTGTGCCAGGCCGTCTTGCCAACTATTTACAACAATCCTAATTTTTTGTCACAGTATAGTTACTAATTAAAATTAAATAAATCTTGATTGTTGATGATCTTAATCCTCAGTTTGCTTGTGCCCTAGAATTGCACTTTTCTACAGCCTTCCAAAGCCTTTGTGCCAGGCCTACTTAAAAAATATTTACACCAATCATATTTGTTGTGACATTATTCTAATAATTAAAAATTAAAATTTTTTGTAATAGTTGCTGTGATTTGAATCCTCAGTTTGCTGGTGCCATTGAATAGCACTTTCCTCCTGCCTTGCAGCCTGCTGTGAGCCAGGCTCACCTAGCCAATTGTTGTCAGCAATCATATTTCTGTTAACAGTATTGCAAAAATTGTCAATCATCACTGTTTAGACTGTCAGTAATCAGTCTCCTAGTGTCCTTGAATTGCATCTACCTCCTGCCTGCCATCCTTTTGTGCCAGGCCGTCTTGCGAACTATTTACACCAATCCTAATTTTCTGTCACAGTATAGTTACTAATTAAAATTAAAAAAATCTTGATTGTTGATGATCTTAATCCTCAGTTTGCTCGTGCCCTTGAATTGCACTTTTCTACAGCCTTCCAAGCCTGTGTGCCAGGCCTACTTAAAAAATATTTACACCAATCATATTTATTGTGACAGTATTCTAATAATTAAAAATTTAAATTTTTGGTAATAGTTGCTGTGATTTGAATCCTCAGTTTGCTGGTGCCATTGAATAGCACTTTCCTCCTGCCTTGCAGCCTGCTGTGAGCCAGGCCCACCTAGCCAATTGTTGTCAGCAATCATATTTCTGTTAACAGTATTGCAAAAATTGTCAATCATCACTGTTTAGACTGTCAGTAATCAGTCTCCTAGTGTCCTTGAATTGCATCTACATCCTGCCTGCCATCCTTTTGTGCCAGGCCGTCTTGTCAACTATTTACAACAATCCTAATTTTTGGTCACAGTATAGTTACTAATTTCAATTTAAAAATTCTTGATTGTTGATGATCTTAATCCTCAGTTTGCTCGTGCCCTAGAATTGCACTTTTCTACTGCCTTCCAAGCCTGTGTGCCAGGCCTACTTGAAAAATATTTACACCAATCATAGTTGTTGTGACAGTATTCTTAATAATTAAAAAATAAAATTGTTGGTAATAGTTGCTGAGAATCCTCAGTTTGCTGGTGCCATTGAATAGCACTTTCCTGCTGCCTTGCAGCCTGTTGTGAGCCAGGCCCACCTAGCCAATTGTTGCCAGAAATCATATTTCTTTTAACAGTATTGCAAAAATTGTCAATCATCACTGTTTTGACTGTCAGTAATCAGTCTCCTAGTGTCCTTGAATTGCATCTACCTCCTGCCTGCCAGCCTTTTGTGCCAGGCCGTCTTGCCAACTATTTACACCAATCATAATTGTTGTCACAGTGTAGTTACTAATTAAAATTAAAAAAAATTTGATTGTTGATCTTAATCCTCAGTTTGCTTGTGCCATTGAATTGCACTTTTCTACTGCCTGCCAGCCTGTGTGCCAGGCCCAACTATCCAATTAGTGCCAGCAATCATATTTCTTTTAACAGCATTGCAAAATTTGTCAATCATCACTGTTTTGACTGTCAATCTGCAGTCTACTAGTGCCCTTGAATTGCATTTTCCTCCTGCCTGCCTGCCTGCCTGTGTGCCAGTCCCAACTAGCCAATTAGTGCCACCACTCATATTTATTGTAACAGGATTGGAATTTTTGTTAATCATAACTGTTTTGACTGTGATTCTTCAGTCTCCTAGTGCCATTGAATTGCAGTTTCCTTTCTCCCATCGTGTGTGCCAGACAGGCCCATTTGTCAAATAGTGCCAAACAATCATATTTGTTGCCACAGTACTTGTAAGTTGTAATATTTTAAAAAATTAACAATTTGTGATTTTTAAAACATCTGTCTTTTTTGTTGTTGTCCAGTCTCACAGCGTATACTGTGCTCACTTTCACAGTGCCACCACTCAATTGGTGTAATAGTATTGTTAGTGTCCATTTAAAAAAAATGACAGGCAGAGGCAGGCCACCCCGCAGGTTCTGTGGTCGTGGTCGTGGTGCTGTGATTCCTTTAGACCCTACAAATATGCACATTGTTCAGACACCGGGTGCCAGGGGGGATGCAAAAACTTCTGAGGAGGACCTAGTTGAATGGCTAACACAGGACACCCAATCTTCTTCAGCTTACGCTGCTAGTCCTCCTAACCTTGACGCACCATCTAAGTCCAGCTGTGCTTTGGGCAGGTCTCAAGTGACCAGTGCCACTCCGCTGCCTGTCGCCACCACCAACACTAGCACCACTGCCACTTCACTTGATCTGTCACAGGAGTTATTGACACATCATTTGGAAGAAATGAGTGATGCGCAACCATCATTGACAGAGGATGTAGATAATAGTGATCAGTCTCAGTCAGGCAGCATTACCGACATGGAGGTACGGTGTGATGATGATGATGATGATGATGATGTTGTACCCGCTGCTGCTTCCTTTCTTGATTTTTCAGATACAAGTGAAGCGGTTGATGATGATGTGTCGGTGGATGTCACGTGGGTGAGAAGAAGAAGAGGGGGAAAGTTCAGATGGGGAGACAGAGAGGAGGAGACGATTTGGAAGCATGGGGAGGTCGTCTCAAGGAGCTAGTGGCACAGTCAGACAGCATGCATCGTCACCAGGGGTCAGCCAGACAGCACGCCGACGCCCATCAACGCATGCTTTTGCCACCACCAGAATGCCGTCATCGCAGAGCTCAGCAGTGTGGCATTTTTTGTGTGTCTGCCTCTGACAACAGCGATGCCATTTGCAACCTGTGCCAAAAGAAACTGAGTTGTGGGAAGTCCAACAGCCACCTAGGTACAACTGCTTTGTGAAGGCACATGGTCTCCCATTACAAAGGCCGATGGGAAGAACACATGAGTAGAAGCAGCACACAAAGTGAAAGCCGCCCTCCTCCTCCTGCTCCAGCATCTTCAGCCATGTCAACCAGTGCTGTCCTCCTTGCCCTCTCTCAACCATCCTCCACTCAGTCTCTCTTACGTAGCAGTTCCTGGTCATCTGCCCACAGTCAGGTGTCTGTCAAGGACATGTTTGAGCTTAAGAAGCCAATTTCTCAAAGTCACCCCCTTGCCCGGCGTCTGACAGCTGGCTTGTCTGAATTCTTAGCCCACCAGCTTTTACCATACAAGCTGGTGGAGTCTGATGCTTTCAAAAAATTTGTATCTATTGGGACACCGCAGTGGAAGGTACCTGGCAGAAATTTCTTTTCACAAAAGGCAATCCCAAACCTGTACTCTGTTGTGAGAAAGGAAGTTATGGCATGTCTGGCACACAGCGTTGGGGCAAGGGTCCATATGACCACGGATAGCTGGTCTGCAAAGCATGGTCAGGGCAGGTATATCACCTACACTGCGCATTGGGTAAACCTGCTGACTTCTGACAAGTATGGAATGCGTGGTTCTGCAGAAGAGTTGGTGACACCGCCACGACTTGCAAGCAGGCCTGCTGCTACCTCCTCTACTCCTCCTACTCCATCCTCTTCCATAACCTCTTCCTCGGCTGAGTCCTCTTCAACTTCTGCGTCTTGCTCCACATCTATGGCACCCCCCCAGCTCCCCAGGTACTATGCTACATCCCGGGTACGGCAGTGTCACGCCGTCTTGTGGTTGACTTGCCTGAAAGCAGAGAGTCACACCGCACCAGCACTCCTGACCGCCCTGAACGCACAGGTGGATCAGTGGCTTACTCCGCACCAACTGGAGATTGGCAGGGTTGTTTCTGACAATGGAAGTAATTTGGTGGCGGCATTGAAATTGGGCAAGTTGACACATGTGCCGTGCATGGCACATGTGTGTAATCTAATTGTACAAAGGCCGATGGGAAGAACACATGAGTAGAAGCAGCACACAAAGTGAAAGCCGCCCTCCTCCTCCTGCTCCAGCATCTTCAGCCACGTCAACCAGTGCTGTCCTCCTTGCCCTCTCTCAACCATCCTCCACTCAGTCTCTCTTATGTAGCAGTTCCTGGTCATCTGCCCACAGTCAGGTGTCTGTCAAGGACATGTTTGAGCGTAAGAAGCCAATTTCTCAAAGTCACCCCCTTGCCCGGCGTCTGACAGCTGGCTTGTCTGAACTCTTAGCCCACCAGCTTTTACCATACAAGCTGGTGGAGTCTGATGCTTTCAAAAAATTTGTATCTATTGGGACACCGCAGTGGAAGGTACCTGGCAGAAATTTCTTTTCACAAAAGGCAATCCCAAACCTGTACTCTGTTGTGAGAAAGGAAGTTATGGCATGTCTGGCACACAGCGTTGGGACAAGGGTCCATATGACCACGGATAGCTGGTCTGCAAAGCATGGTCAGGGCAGGTATATCACCTACACTGCGCATTGGGTAAACCTGCTGACTTCTGACAAGTATGGAATGCGTGGCTCTGCAGAAGAGTTGGTGACACCGCCACGACTTGCAAGCAGGCCTGCTGCTACCTCCTCTACTCCTCCTACTCCATCCTCTTCCATAACCTCTTCCTCGGCTGAGTCCTCTTCAACTTCTGCGTCTTGCTCCACATCTATGGCACCCCCCCAGCTCCCCAGGTACTATGCTACATCCCGGGTACGGCAGTGTCACGCCGTCTTGGGGTTGACTTGCCTGAAAGCAGAGAGTCACACCGCACCAGCACTCCTGACCGCCCTGAACGCACAGGTGGATCAGTGGCTGACTCCGCACGAACTGGAGATTGGCAGGGTTGTTTCTGACAATGGAAGTAATTTGGTGGCGGCATTGAAATTGGGCAAGTTGACACATGTGCCGTGCATGGCACATGTGTGTAATCTAATTGTACAACAATTTGTCCATAAGTACCCAGGCTTACAGGACGTCCTGAAGCAGGCCAGGAAGGTGTGTGGCCATTTCAGGCATTCCTACACGGCCATGGCGCACTTGTCCGATATCCAGCATCGAAACAACCTGCCAGTGAGGCGCTTGATTTGCGACAGCCCGACACGGTGGAATTCAACACTCCTAATGTTTGACCGCCTGCTCCAACAAGAAAAAGCTGTTAATGAGTATTTGTATGACCGGGGTGCTAGGACAGCCTCTGGGGAGCTGGGGATATTTTTGCCAAATTACTGGACGCTCATGCGCAATGCCTGTAGGCTCATGCATCCTTTTGAGGAGGTGACAAACCTTGTCAGTCACACCGAAGGCACCATCAGCGACATCATACCATTTGTTTTCTTCCTGGAGCGTGCCCTGCGAAGAGTGCTGGATCAGGCAGTAGATGAGCGTGAAGAGGAAGCGGGAGAGTTGTGGTGTCCATCACCCCCGCAAACAGCCGAATCAGCATTGCTTGCTGGATCGGCGGCAACGCAGGAAGAGGATTGTGAGGAAGAGGAGTCAGAGGAGGAATGTGGCTTTGAGGAGGAGGAGGAAGCCCGAGCACAACAGTCATCCCAGGGTGCTCGTTGTTGTCACCTCTCTGGTACCCGTGGTGTTGTACGTGGCTGGGGGGAAGAAGATACCATCAGTGAGATCAGTGAGGAGGAGGAACGCGACATGATTAGCTCAGCATCCAACCTTGTTCAAATGGGTTCTTTCATGTTGTCGTGCCTGTTGAGGGACCCTTGTATAAAAAAGCTGAAGGAGAACGACCTGTACTGGGTGTCCACGCTCCTCGACCCCCGGTATAAGCATAAAGTGCCTGAAATGTTACCAAATTCCCGCAAGTCGGAAAGGATGGAGCATTTTCATAATAAATTAAAAACTATGCTTTACACAGCGTATAAGTGTGATGTCACAGCACCACGGGAATGTAACAGGGGAAGAGATGAAATTAATCCTCCTCCCACGACCACGGCGGCAAGGACCGGGTGCTTTCCTGACGTCTTGTTGATGGAGGACATGCGTACCTTTTTAACTCCCATGCACCATCAGAGCCTTTCGGGATCCAGCCTTAGAGAAAGACTCAACCGACAGGTAGCAGACTACCTAGCTTTAACTGCGGATCTCGACACTCTCAGGAACGATGGATCCCTTGACTACTGGGTGTGCTGGCTGGACTTGTGGCCTGAACTATCCCAATTTGCAATGGAACTTCTGGCCTGCCCCGCTTCAAGTGTCCTGTCCGAAAGGACTTTTAGTGCAGCAGGAGGTTTTGTCACTGAGAAGAGAAGTCGCCTAGGTCAAAAAAGCCTTGACTATCTCACTTTTATAAAAATGAATGAGGGCTGGATCCCGAAGGGACTGACATTGGGTGATACATTTGAATAAAAAACTCCTGATGATGAGATGAGCTGGCTTGGGCTACAACTGGTACACAGGCTGGCCTTTTTTTTTTTGGTTATAAAGCCGGAGGACTTGCTTGACTTATCCGCCAACAACTAGTGTTCAAGCCACAAGCTTTTAGGGCACTTTATAAATGTTTTACAAACATTGATTTTTCTGGCCGCTGCTACAGCAGTTGCTACAACAATACCCCAATTTTTCAGTCATTTGTACATTCCGATTTTTTCTGGCCTCTGCTGCAGCTCTGTGGGTACAAAACTCAAATAAAAAAAATAAGGCACATAACACTAGTGATTAAACTGTTACGAATTGTACAACTTAACACACCACTCATATCCGGTGGACCATTAAATTGAACGCAAAATGCCACAAATTTGAAAGAGTAGGACCGACCAAGCATCTTTATCCGTCTCTTGGTTGCTCTAAATTATCTCCGTGTTCCATCTATGCCATACCTGTACTCTATTGTGCAAAAGGGTGGCATATGTGGTGTTTCATGCTGTTGTGCCTGTTGTGGGTCGTGGCCCATGATATAAAAAGGCTGAAGGAGAACGACCTGTAGTAATGGGTGCCCCATCCAGTTTTTAGAAAAAGGTTCCTGGTTCCTCTCAATTATCTCTGGGTTTCTAAAATGGATGCCATACCTGTACTCGCTTGTGCAAAAGGATGGCATATGTGGTGGTGTTTCCTGCAGTTGTTTCTGTTGAGGGTGCTGGACCCTCTTATAAAAAAGCTGAAGGAGAACGACCTGGAGTGGGAGTCCAAGCATGGTTTTTGGGACTATTTCACTTTTACAAACAATTATCTGTGGGTTTCTAAAATCAATGCCGTACCAGTACTCTATTGTTCAAAAGGATGCCATATGTTCTCTTTCCTGCTGGTATTTTGTTGGAGGGTCCTGGACCCTCTTATAAAAAGGCCTAAGGAGAAAGAGGTGTACTGGGTGTCCACTCAATTTTTTTTTCTATTTCACATTTGACCAAAATTATCTCTGGTTTTGTAAAATCAATGCTGTACCTGTACTTTATTGTTCAAAAGGATGCCATACGTCCTCTTTCCTGCTGGTGTTTTTTTTTTAGGGTCTTGGACCCTCTTATAAAAAGGCCGAAGGAGAAAGAAGTGTACTGGGTGTCCTTCGAATCATTTGTTTGATTCAAATTCCCGGTTGCAACAAATTATCTCCGGGTTTCTAAAATCAATGCCTTTCCTGTAATCTAATTTTCAAAAGGATGCCATATGTCCTTTTTCCTGCTGCTGGTTTTGTGGAGGGTCCTAGACCCTCTTATAAAAATGCCTAAGGAGAAAGAGGTGTACTGGGTGTCCACTCATTTTTCTTTTCTATTTCACATTTGACCAAAATTATCTCTGGGTTTGTAAAATGAATGCTGTACCTGTACTCTATTGTTCAAAAGGATGCCATATGTCCTCTTTCCTGCTGGTGTTTTTTTTTAGGGACCAGGACCCTCTTATAAAAAGGCTTAAGGAGAAAGAGGTGTACTGGTTGTCCACTCATTTTTTTTTCTATTTAACAATTGACCAAAATGATCTCTGGTTTTGTAAAATCAATGCTGTACCTGTACTCTATTGTTCAAAAGGATGCCATACGTCCTCTTTCCTGCAGGTGTTTTTTTTTTGAGGGTCCAGGACCCTCTTATAAAAAGGCCTAAGGAGAGAGAGGTGTACTGGGTGTCCACTCATTTTTTTTTCTATTTAACAATTGACCAAAATGATCTCTGGTTTTGTAAAATCAATGCTGTACCTGTACTCTATTGTTCAAAAGGATGCCATACGTCCTCTTTCCTGCTGGTGTTTTTTTTGAGGGTCCAGGATCCTCTTATAAAAAGGCCTAAGGAGAAAGAGGTGTACTGGGTGTCCACTCATTTTTTTTCTTCTATTTAACAATTGACCAAAATGATCTCTGGTTTTGTAAAATCAATGCTGTAACTGTACTCTATTGTTCAAAAGGATGCCATACGTCCTCTTTCCTGCTGGTGTTTCTGTTGATGCTCCGGGAGCCTCTTCTAAAAAGGCCTAAGGATAAAGAAGTGTACTGGGTGTATAATCTATGTTTTTTTAGATTTCACGGTTGCAACTAATGATCTCTGTGTTTCTAAAATCAATGCCTTTCATGTAATCTAATTTTCTAAAGGATGCCATATGTCCTCTTTCATGCTGCTGGTTTTGTGGAGGGTCCTGGAGCCTCTGCTAAAAAGGCCTAAGGATAAAGAAGTGTACTTGGTGTATAATCTAAGTTTTTTGAGATTTCACAGTTGCAACTAATGATCTCTGTGTTTCTAAAATCAATGCCTTTCCAGAAATCTATTTTTCTAAAGGATGCCATATGTCCTCTTTCCTGCTGCTGGTTTTGTTGAGGGTCCTGGAGCCTCTGCTAATAAGGCCTAAGGATAAATAAGTGTACTGGGTGTCTAATCCAGTTTTTTTTAGATTTCACGGTTGCAACAAATTATCTCCGGGTTTCTCAAATCAATGCCTTAAATGTAATCTATTAGTCACAAGGATGCCATATGTCCTCTTTCATGCTGTTGTTTCTGTTGAGGCTCCGGGAGCCTCTGATAAAAAGGCCTAAGGATAAAGAAGTGTACTGGGTGTATAATCTATGTTTTTTTAGATTTCATGGTTGCAACTAATGATCTCTGTGTTTCTAAAATCAATGCCTTTCCTGTAATCTAATTTTCTAAAGGATGCCATATGTCCTCTTTCATGTTGCTGGTTTTGTGGAGGGTCCTGGAGCCTGTGCTAAAAAGGCCTAAGGATAAATAAGTGTACTTGGTGTATAATCCAAGTTTTTTGAGATTTCACGGTTGCAACTAATGATCTCTGTGTTTCTAAAATCAATGCCTTTCCAGAAATCTATTTTTTCTAAAGGATGCCATATGTCCTCTTTCCTGCTGCTGGTTTTGTTGAGGGTCCTGGAGCCTCTGCTAATAAGGCCTAAGGATAAATAAGTGTACTGGGTGTCTAATCCATTTTTTTTTAGATTTCCCGGTTGCAACAATTTATCTCTGGGTTTCTCAAATCAATGCCTTAAATGTAATCTATTAGTCACAAGGATGCCATATGTCCTCTTTCCTTTTTTTTTTTTCTCTGTATTTCTGTTTATTTTAGAAAATGTAATGCACTTATAGGTTCAATAAGATTATGACTTTGCACACTGCCATTTTCCATGCAGCATTTTGACATGTCGTGTGATATGACTAGAAGATTGAAGAATGGTATGTTTTGAATCTGCTGAGCATAATAATAAAAAAAAAATTTGATTTAACTTGAGTTAATAACTGAAGCATGACTTCAGGAGTCAGGTGTGGTCGTAGGTAGTGGTTGTTGTTAGCAGATTATTTTTATTGCAAATTGCAATTGCCACAGCGTGCATAAAATGTGCGTCACTAGTCCAAATCTTACCTTTTTTTTCATTCAGGATTAGTTTGGGGTGCGGCGCAATATTGGAAACGCAAAAAACAGGTCTCCGTACCCGTTGATATAAGGGGTGACTACTAGTGCTTTTACCAGGCTCATCTTGGATAGCCCCATAAAGTGTGACTATGAATCCCAAAAAGAAAATTAAATTAAGGTTGAAAACTAACTCCTAAGTAAATTGTAAGACCTGGAGCTCCTCAAACACACGTCCTACCGCAACAGCTATAGGCTCCGCCCACCCAAATCTTACCTTTTTAATGCCAATTGATATTGCCACAGCTGGAACAACAGTAAATAACATGTGCGTCACCACAGTCTCCGAAGCTGTTGTCGGATGTATACAAAAACACTGATAAAGTATTCCTTTCGGGGCGCAAAGAGATGGCTACCGGAACACTCCAGGAACTTCCCAAGACTAAGAGTCGCTGTCTTGTGTTTCTGGTGATGTTGGAGACATCTGGGTAGTGTACAGGGAGGGCAAAAATCCTCTCCATCTCTGTGCACCACAGGACAGGACGTCCTTGTCATCCATAAGCACATTAAATTGCTGGCATTTTCGTTGCTTCAAGAAGTTCAGTTTTTGTGGTGATAGTACATAATTAAATAAACTTTGGTTTCCTACCATACTCAAGACAATCTTGTAGTTCAAGATTCAGACTTGCTGTGGGAAACAGTGGCCTGTCCATACCAGGAAGATGATTTAGACAGAAGTAACGGGCTCTGATTGCAGGTGACACATGTTTATCGTCAATCTTCAAAGGGGTTGTGTGCAGAATATGGCTGATGGCCCCTTATTCACATGTTTGTCCAGAGCAACAACATTTGCAAACATCCAGAAGAAAGGTCGGTTCTCACCAGCCTTAAATTGAGCTTCAATTACCAAATGCTGATATTCAAAAAATAGACAAACAGTGCCTTAAAAAACACATTTGCAATATGGATTCACCAGAGCAAGGTCATTGCAAGTATTTCCCACAATAACAAAATTAAAATGACACAACTCCGCAATCTTCCCCTTCACATTATTATTGTCACACTCCATTGTACTCCTATGCCCACCTCCCTGCTCTTGTTTTTGTTGAGGGTCCTGGAGCCTCTGCTAAAAAGGCCTATTTATAAATAAGTGTACTGGGTGAATAATCAATGTTTTTTTCTATTTCCCGGGTCATATAAATGATCTCTTGGATTCTAAAATCAATGCCTTTCCTGTAATCTATTATTCAAAAGGATGACATATGTCCTCTTTCATGTTGTTGTTTCTGTTGAGGCTCCGGGAGCCTCTTATAAAAAGGCCTAAGGATAAAGAAGTGTACTGGGTATCCAATCATTGTTTTTTTCTATTTCTCGGGTCATATAAATGATCTCTGTGTTTCTAAAATCAATGCCTTTCCTGTAATCTAATTTACATAAGTATGCCATATGTCCTCTTTCCTGCTGCTGGTTTTGTTGAGGGTCCTGGAGCCTCTGCTAAAAAGGCCTAAGGATAAAGAAGTGTACTGGGTGTCTAATCTATGTTTTTTTAGATTTCACGGTTGCAAAAAATTATCCACGGGTTTCTAAAATCAATGCCTTTCCTGTAATCTATTATTCACAAGGATGCCATATGTACTTTTTGATGCTGTTGTTTCTGTTGAGGCTCCGAGAGCCTCTTATTAAAAAGGCCTAAGGAAAAATAAGTGTACTGGGTGTCTAATCAATGTTTTTTTCTATTTATCGGTTGCAACTAATGATCTCTGTGTTTCTGAAATCAATGCCTTTCCTATAATCATTTTTTCAAAAGGATGCCATATGTCCTCTTTCCTGCTGCTGGTTTTGTCGAGGGTCCTGGAGCCTCTGCTGAGCATAAAAAAAATAAAAAAAATAATTTAACTTGACTTAATAACTGAAGCATGACTTCAGGAGTCAGGTGTGGTCGTAGGTAGTGGTTGTTGTTATCAGATTATTTTTATTGCAAATTGCAATTGCCACAGCGTGCATAAAATGTGCGTCACTAGTCAAAATCTGACCTTTTTTTTTTCATTCAGGGGTGTCCGGCGCCATATTGGAAAGGCAAAAAACAGGTCTCCGTACCTGTTGATATAAGGGGTGACTATAGTGCTTTTACCAGGCTCCTCTTGGATAGCCCCAGAAAGTGTGACTATGAATCCCAAAAAGAAAATTAAATTAAGGTTGAAAAATAACTCCAAAGTAACTTTTAAGACCTGGAGCTCCTCAAACACACGTCCTACCGCAACAGCTATAGGCTCCACCACACACAAATCTTAACTTTTTAATGCCAATTGATATTGCCACAGCTGGAACAACAGTAAATAACATGTGCGTCAACACAGTCTCCGAAGCTGATGTCGGATGTATACAAAAACACTGATAAAGTATTCCTTTAGGAGCGCAAAGAGATGGCTACCGGAACACTCCAGGAACTTCACAAGAGTGGCTATATTGTGTTTCTGGTGATGTTTGAGACATCTGGGTAGTGTACAGGGAGGGCAAAAATCCTCTCCATCTCTGTGCACCACAGGACAGGACATCCTTGTCATCCATAAGCACATGAAATTGCTGGCATTTTCGTTGCTTCAAGAAGTTCATTTTTTGTGGTGATAGTACAGAATTAAATAAACTTTGATTTCCTACCATACTCAAGACAATCTTGTATTTCAAGCTTCGTACTTGCTGTGGGAAACAGTGGTCTGTCCATACCAGGAAGATGATTTAGACAGAAGTAACAAGCTCTGCTTGCAGGTGACACATGTTTATCGTCAATCATCAAAGGGGTTGCGTGCAGAATATGGCTGATGGCCCCTTATTCACATGTTTGTCCAGAGCCACAACATTTGCAAACAGCCAGAAGAAAGGTCGGTTCTCACCAGCCTTAAGTTGAGCTTCATTTACCAAATGATGGTATTCAAAAAAATAGACGAACAGTGGCTTAAATAACACATTTGTGATATGGATTCACAAGAGCAAGGTCATTGCAAGTACTAAGTTCCCACGATAACAAAATTAAAATGCCACAACTACGCAATCTTCACCTTCAGATTATTATTGTCACACTCCATTGTACTCCTATGCCCAGCTCCCTGCTCTTGTTTTTGTTGAGGGTCCTGGAGCCTCTGCTGAAAAGGCCTATGGATAATGAAGTGTACTGGGTGTCTGTTCAATGTTTTTTTTTAATTTCCTGGTTGCAACTAATTATCTCAGTGTTTCTAAAATCAATGCCTTTCCTGTAATCTATTATTCAAAAGGATGAAATATGTCCTCTTTCATGCTGTTGTTTCGGTTGAGGCTCCGGGACCCTCGTATTAAAAAGGCCTGAGGATAAATAAGTGTAACGGGTGTCTAATCAATGTTTTTTTCTATTTCCCGGGTCATATAAATGATCTCTGGGATTCTAAAATCAATGACTTTCCTGTAATCTATTATTCAAAAGGATGACATATCTCCTCTTTCATGCTGTTGTTTTGGTTGAGGCTCCGGGACCCTCTTATTGAAAAGGCTTGAGGATAAATAAGTGTAACGGGTGTCTAATCAATGTTTTTTTCTATTTCCTGGGTCATATAAATTATCTCTGGGATTGTAAAATCAATGCCTTTCCTGTAATCTATTATTAAAAAGGATGACATATGTCCTCTTTCATACTGTTGTTTCGGTTGATGCTCCTGGACCCTCGTATTAAAAAGGCCTGAGGATAAATAAGTGTAACGGGTGTCTAATCAATGTTTTTTACTATTTCACGGTTGCAAATAATGATCTGTGGGTTTCTAAAATCAATGCCTTTACTGTAATCTTTTATTCAAAAGGATGACATATCTCCTCTTTCATGCTGTTGTTTCGGTTGAGGCTCCGGGACTCTCATATTAAAAAGGCCTGAGCATAAATAAGTGTAACGGGTGTCTAATCAATGTTTTTTTCTATTTCACGGTTGCAAATAATGATCTGTGGGTTTCTAAAATCAATGCCTTTCCTGTAATCTATTATTCAAAAGGATGACATATCTCCTCTTTCATGCTGTTGTTTCGGTTGAGGCTCCGGGACCCTCGTATTAAAAAGGCCTGAGGATAAATAAGTGTAACGGGTGTCTAATCAATGTTTTTTTTCTATTTCCCGGGTCATATAAATGATCTCTGGGATTCTAAAATCAATGCCTTTCCTGTAATCTATTATTCAAAATGATGACATATCTCCTCTTTCATGCTGTTGTTTCGGTTGAGGCTCCGGGACCCTCTTATTAAAAATGCCTGAGGATAAATAAGTGTAACGGGTGTCTAATGAATGTTTTTTTCTATTTCAAGGGTCATATAAATGATCTCTGGGATTCTAAAATCAATGCCTTTCTTGTAATCTATTATTCAAAAGGATGACATATCTCCTCTTTCATGCTGTTGTTTTTGTTGGGGGTCTGGAACACTATTCTAAAAAGGCAGAAGGAGAATGACCTGTACTGTACTGGGTGTCCAATCATGTTTTTGTTTTCTATTTCACGGTTCATAATAAATATCGTCGTGTAACTAAAATCAATGCCATACCTGTACTCGGTTGTTCAAAAGGATGGCATATGTGGTGTTTCATTCTGTTGTGGTTGTTGAGGGTCGTGGCCATGGGACAGCGTATAAAACGGCTGAAGGAGAACAACCTGTACAGCCTTGCTCCTCTTTTTAGGCAGGCCAGCTCTTTGCATACATGCCCACAGACTCTGTAACGCATGCCTCTTTTAGGGAGAGGTGCAGCCATAATGCAGGGTCAGAAACTCTGCCTGCAACTGTTATACTCGATTTTGCGAAAGGAAGTAAGCTTACCATGGTTCCCTGCACGCACGTATTGTTGTTATATTTTGGTGAGGGTAATCATGATGGCCATGTAGACCACCACCACTGAGAGTCCTGGAAGTAACAGGGATGAGATGAAAGAGCTAAGAATAGTAGAACTTGAAACAACAGAGTTAGCCATGGGTGTTAGTGCAAAACCGCTTGGCTTTTTTTTGGCTTTGGGTGCGGCTATTAATGCAGGCCATATAGAGCTGCCACCATTCGGTGTCATATCATCTATTAAACAAATAAGAACAGTACTACCAAAATACAGCCAATGAAGGGCCTTCGGAAGACTGAGCCAAGGTTGGATTGTAGTATTTGGTTAGGCTAATCATGATGGCCATGTAGACCACCACCGAGAGTCCTGGAAGTAACAGGGATGAGATGAAAGAGCTAAGAATAGTAGAACTTGAAACAACAGAGTTGGCCATGGGTGTTAGTGCAAAACCGCTTGGCTTTTTTTTGGTTTTGGGTGCGGCTATTCATGCAGGCCATATAGAGCTGCCACCATTCAGTGTCATATCAGCTATTAAACTAATA
This sequence comes from Bombina bombina, assembly GCF_027579735.1. Classification (NCBI taxonomy): domain Eukaryota; kingdom Metazoa; phylum Chordata; class Amphibia; order Anura; family Bombinatoridae; genus Bombina; species Bombina bombina. Next base: position 150,460,410 of record NC_069500.1, on the reverse strand, counting down.
AGAACAGTACTACCAAAATACACCCAATGAAGGGCCTTAGGAAGACTGAGCCAAGTTTGGATTGTAGTATTTGGTTAGGCTAATCATGATGGCCATGTAGACCACCACCGAGAGTCCTGGAAGTAACAGGGATGATGAGATGAAAGTGCTAAGAATAGTACTACTTGAAACAACAGAGTTAGCCATGGGTGGTAATCCAAGACCGCTTGGATTTATTTTTGCATTGGGTGAGGCTAATCATGCAGGCCATATAGAGCTGCCACCATTCAGTGTTGTATCAGCTATAAAAATAATAAGAACTGTACTATCAAAATACAGACAATGAAGGGCCTATGAAGACTGAGCAAAGGTTGGATTGTAGTATTTTGTTCGGCTAATCATGATGGCCATGTAGACCACCCGTAACAGGGATGAAAGTGCTAAGAATAGTACTAATTGAAACAACCGAGTTAGCCATGGGTGTTAGTCTAAGACCACTCGGCTTTTTTGGGGGTTTGGGTGCAGCTAATCATGAAGGCCAGATAGACCTGCCACCATTTGGTGTTGTAACAGGTATTAAACTGCAAAGAACAGTACTACTTAACACAACCGACTTACCATGGGTCCCAGAGCATATGTTTGGTTGTTATATTTTGTAAGGGTAATCATGCAGGCCATATAGACCTCCACCAATAGGGTGAGTATGAGTAACAGCTATTAAAATGCGAAGGACATTACTAATTAACACAACATAGTTACCATGGGTCGCATACCAAGAGCAGATGTCTTATTATATTTTGTATGGGTAATCATCCAGGCCGTATAGACCTCACCAAATAGGGGGAGTTACAGAGATTAAAGTGCTAAGAATGGTAGTACTTAAAACACAACCTAGTTAAAATAGGTAGCAGACCGCATGTCTTATTATTATAATTTTTCAGGGTAATCTGGCAGGCCATATAGAACACCCGCGATAGGGGGGGGGGAACAGGGATTAAAGTGCTAAGAAAAGTACTAATTAACACAAGCTAGTTGGGTCCAAGAACGCATGTTTAATTATTAGACTTTGTTAGGGTAATTATATATCTAACAAATATATCTATTTCTCTTCTATCGATTCTATCTAACTATCAATCTATGTATATCTATCTATCCTATCTATCAATCTATCTTCTGTCCGGGATGTTTTGAGACAGCCACTTTGGGAATGTTAGTTGATTTAGACCCATTATGGCTTAAAAGCAGACTCTGCATAAACTATGTAATTTTCCATGGGAGTTTTGCCAGGGATCCCCCTCCAGCATGCGACAGTCCAGGTGTTAGTACCCTTGAAACATCTTTTCCATCACTATTGTGGCCAGAAAGAGTCCTTGTAGGTTTTAAAGTTCGCCTGCCTATTGAATTCAATGGCGGAAGTTCGAGTCCGCCGTTCGCGAACCGAAAATTTTAGGTTCGCGACATCACTATTTATAATATGTCACAAATGCTGAAAATGAAAAAACTATTTATTGACTTTTACTGAGGAAACCTAGAAGAACAAATGAACGAGGCTTAAAGTTAAAGTCAATCCTAGCATTTTACAAATGTTAGGATTGACTATTGAAACAAATAAAGGGACTTTCATTCATGAAGTATAAGATTCTTCATGTAGAAAGCTCCTTTATTTGTTTCAACCAATCGCCGTTCTTAGTTGCTACAGCAGCCCAGGGCTAAATTTTTTTTTTTGTTAAGAGGTGACATTTTCACCTCTTAGCCAGTAGTAGTGCGGTAAATCTGGCTTGGTGCTCTAGCTCCTACTAAGCATGTGGAAAATGCATATTATATGTATTTTGTGATTGGTTGATGGCTGTCACATGATACAGGGGGGGATTGGATTAATTTTGAAATTTGGCAAAAATATTCTACTGCTCTGTTTATATTTAAATGGCCATTATACACTCATTTTTTCTTTGCATAAATGTTTTGTAGATGATCTATTTATAAAGCCCATAAAGTTAGTTTTTTTTAAAAATGTATAATTTGCTTATTTTTAAAGAACATTGCTCTGATTTTCAGACTCCTAACCAAGCCCCAAAGTTTTATTTGAATACCGTCAGCTACCTTCTCCAGCTTGCTCCTGTTGTGTAAAGGGTCTTTTCATATGCAAAAGAAGGGGGAGGGGGGAGTGTCTTATTTCCCACTTGCAGTGGGCTTTCCAACTGCCTTTTCAACAGAGCTAAACTGAAAGCTTCTAAGTACTTTTTTAAATCATTTTATACTGGATTTTTATATCAGTATCTGTGCATCTTATTCTTTATAGTAGTGTCTATTACATGCAGTTATATGAAAATGAGTGTATACTGTCCCTTTAAGTGCTATTACATTGTCCTTTTTTAGTGTATTTGCCAATTATTACTTTAGGGGTCCTTTAACTGGCACATTAGTTTTTTTTTTAAATTCAAAGTAAAATATTATCATGGTAGTATTAACACGTGTATTACAAGTTGAAAGTAAAAAGTTTGCAATGGAGCAGAAGCTAACTTCAGGACTTTGGATTTTGTGACTGCGCTTACCTGACACTGAGCTTGACCAATTGTGCTAAACCTGAAGTGAGTTAGAAATACTTTACACTCCTATGTTCTTCACATAGAATATATATGATTATTTTGTTGTAAAATAAATATCTATACCTATAACTCTATATGAATTTATACAGATATATATATATATAACCAAAAAGGCCAAACTTTCGGCGCTCAGGGCTCCGGCTCTTACCTATGGCGTTTCTTCAGCATCAACACTTGCAAGAGGGGCTGGTCACGTGAACGGTGCTGGAGTACCGCTTCCGTCGTGGCGGTGAATTCAAATATTGGAAAACAAGTATGCTCCGCACTCAACCATCAAGTATATCCAGACTGCGATAGTATAAAACTCCAAATTTATTAATACATTAAAAGTTCAGGATCCACAAAAGTACAAAACATGTAAAATCACCACATGTAGTGAACTGCTGTACGCGTTTTGGGTTCCTCCCAGCCCTTGCTCACCAGCTGTGTACTACTATCTCAGGTGAATACCTTTATACCGGTATTCCAATTATTTTAACCCTTAACCATTCAGTACTAGAAAGAACATATTTTTTCAAAAATGCTTATATGCTATATGTTTAACAGAAATTTATATATACTTATATATCTAATCATTTCATATAACCAACTTCATTTGAAAAAATCATAATGAGACATGTAATAAAATTTTAAACACAATATCATACATATGTATATAGCATTGTTACTAAATCTAAAAACTATACATGTAAATGCACCAATCAACTGTTTCCACAATTACATCATAAATTTACATTACAACAAAATATAATAAGGTAAGCATAAATTACTCTCACTGATATATTATGGTATGCAGTATTATTACAATATCGAGCAGATGTAAAATTCAATAGAACAAGTTAGTATCCATATGTGAATTGAGACCAAATTGAATTCTAGTTTTAAAGGGACAGTAAAGTAAAAAAAAATCTTTCATGAGTTAAATGGGGCATGTAATTTTAAACAACTTTACAATTTACTTTTATTACCAATTTTGCTTTGTTCTCTTGGTATTCTTAGTTGAAAGCCAAATCTAGGAGGTTCATGTGCTAATTTCTTAGACCTTGAAGACTGCCTCTAATCTAAAAGCATTTTGACAGTTTTTCACCACTAGAGGGTGTTAGTTCATGTGTTTCATATAGATAACATTGAGCTCAGGCACGTGAAGCTCCTAGGAGTCAGCACTGATTGGCTAAAAATGCATGTCTGTCAAAAGAACTGAAATAAGGGGGCAGTTTGCAGAGGCATAGATACAAGGTAATCACAGAGGTAAAAAGTATATTATTATAACTGTGTTGGTTATGCAAAATTGGGGAATGGGTAATAAAGGGATTATCTACCTTTTTAAACAACAAAAATGCTGGTGTTTACTGTCCCTTTAAGATTAAAAATCCAATATACTTCACTTTGATCTAACAATCTCTCCCTATCTCCTCCTCTAGTAGGCCTAGGTATGAAATCAATACCTTGTATATGAAAAAGAAACCCCTTTAAGGGAAGTATTATATTTTTTGGCAGATATATTGATGACCTTATAGTGGTGTGGAATGGAGGAGAAAATGGTGTGCAGAATTTTCATGACTACATTAATTTAACAGATTGAATTTAAAGTTTACATTGGAACAAGATTGTCACAGGATTAATTTTTTGGCTATATCCTTACAGGTGAATGATAATACAAATGGGTTAGAAATTGAGCTTTTTAGGAAGGCAACATCAGGTAATACTATTTTGAGATTTGATTCTTGTGATCCGAAATATTTATTGAAATCAATTCCAAAAGGGCAATTTATACAGGTTAAGAGGAACTGTACACATGAAGAAACCTGTATTAAACATCTTAGTGAAACCTGTGATAGGTTAAAAGATAGAGGATACACTGAACAGATATTAGAGTTGAACTTGAAGAAGGTAGACAGTCTTCCAAAAAATTCACTTCTTAATTCTAAAAAGAAAAATGGTAATAAGAATGGGAATAGAGAATTTAAAAGTAGAACTAAACCCTACTTTGTGACAGGTTATAGTACAGAATGCCATAAAGTGTGTGGAATAATAAAACAATGCTTACCAATTCTATATGTGGATCCCATTCTTAGAGAGTTATTAAAGGATGGATGCCATTTTGTGTCTAAAAAAGCTAAATCAATTGGAAATATCTTATCACCATCTTTGTTACCTAAAATTGAGACAAGTCACAATTGGCTGACCAGAAAGAAAGGCTGTTACAAGTGCAGAGCCAAAATTTGCAAGACATGTAGTTATGTAGAAGAGGGTGATACTTTTGTTTCTAATGCCACAGGGAAGATGTATAAAATTAAGTATTGCATTAATTGTAATACTACACATGTAGTTTATCTTCTAACTTGCAAAGCATGTGGTAAACAATATAAAGGTCGTACTAAAAGTTCTATGAAGGACCGTTTTTTGCAGCATTTGAGATCAGTAGAAGATCCGGATACGAAAACTCCTGTGGGGAGACATTTCAAAGAGTATCATAGATCTGATGCTAGTTTACTTCATATACAAGGCATTGATTTCATACCTAGGCCTACTAGAGGAGGAGATAGGGAGAGATTGTTAGATCAAAGTGAAGTATATTGGATTTTTAATCTTAACACTAGAATTCCATTTGGTCTCAATTCACATATGGATACTAACTTATTCCATTGAATTTTACATCTGCGCGATATTGTAATAATACAGCATACCATAATATATCAGTGAGAGTAATTTATACTTAGCTTATTTTATTTTGTTGTAATGTAAATGTATGATGTAATTGTGGAAACAGTTGATTGGTGCATTTACATTTATATTTTCGAGATTTAGTAACAATACTATTTACATATGTATGATATTGTGTTTACAATTTTATTACATGTCTCATTATGATTATTTCAAATGAAGTTGGTTATATGAAACGGTTAGATATATGCGTAAGTATGTATAAATTTCTGTTAAACATATAGCATATAAGTATTTTTGAAAAAAATATGTTCTTTCTAGTACTGAATGGTTAAGGGTTAAAGTAATTGGAATAACGATATAAAGGTGTTCACCTGAGAGAGTAGTACACAGCTGGTGAGCAAGGGCTGGGAGGAGCCCGAAACGCGTACAGCAGTTCGCTACATGTGGTGATTTTACATGTTTTTTACTTTGGTGGATCCTGAACTTTTAATGTATTAATAAATTTGGAGTTTTATACTATCGCAGTCTGGATATACTTGATGGTTGAGTGCGGAGCATACTTATTTTCCAATATATATATATATATATATTGGGGGATAGTTATCAACGTGTCAACTTTCCTGCCTTCGCCTGCCCAATACGCCCGCCTAAGCTCGCCTACCATCGCCGCCGCGGACCTGAAAAAAATTTGCCTAAGTTATCAATAAATCTGTCAAAAAGCCACGCACCAAGTACGGGGCGATGAGCAGTGGACTGTGAGAGTTATCACTCATCCGATCTCGCTGCTCTTCAGCTTTTTTACAGCTTTATTGCTAGCCTGTCACTAAGCACTCACACTAAACTACACTGTTCTACCCCCTATACCGGCGCCCCCGGAGCCCCCCGCAACTCAATAAAGTTACTAACCCCTAAACCGCCGCTCCTAGAACCCGCCGCAACTCTTATAAATGTATTAACCCCTAAACCGCCGCTTCTGGACACAGCCGCAACCTACATTATACCTAGTAACCCCTATCCTGCCCCCCCTATACCGCCGCCCTCTATAATAGAGTTATTAACCCCTATCCTGCTGATCCCGCACCTCGCCGCAACTAAATAAATAGTTTAACCCCTATACCGCCGCTCCCAGACCCTGCCGCAACCTATATTAAATTTATTAACCCCTAATCTGCCCCCCCTACACCGTCGCCACCTATAATAAATTTATTAACCCCTATCCTGCCCCCCACTACACCGCCGCCACTGTAATAAATTTATTAACCCCTAAACCTAAGTCTAACACTAACCCTAACACCCCCCTAACTTAAATATTAATTAAATAAATCTAAATAATATTTCTATTATTAACTAAATTAATCCTATTTAAAACTAAATATTTACCTTTAAAATAAACCCTAATATAGCTACAATATAAATAATAATTATATTGTAGCTATCTTAGGATTTATTTTTATTTTACAGGTAACTTTCAATTTATTTTAACTAGGTACAATAGCTATTAAATAGTTATTAACTATTTAATAGCTACCTAGCTAAAATAAAGAGAAATTTTCCTGTAAAATAAAAACTAACCAATCAGATTGAAGTTCAATCCGATTGGCTGATCCAATCAGCCAATCAGGTTGAGCTCACATTCTATTGGCTGTTCCGATCAGCCAATAGAATGCGAGCTCAATCTGATTGGCTGATTCAATCAGCCAATCAGAATTTTCCTACCTTAATTCTGATTGGCTGATAGAATCCTATCAGCCAATCGGAATTGAAGGGACGCCATCTTGGATGACGTCCCTTAAAGGAGCCTTCATTCGTCGGTAGTCTGTCGGGAAAGAAGGATGTTCCGCGTCGGCGGGATGAAGATGGATCCTGAAGAAAGAAGATTGAAGACCCCGCTTGGAAGATGACATCGCCCGAATGGAAGACTTCTTCAGCGCCGCCTGGAGGATCACTTCATCGGATGGAAGATTTCTTCAGCGCCCCTTGGAGGATCACTTCTGCCGCTCCGGATCTCCTCTTCAGTTCCATCGGTGGCTCGGCTGAGTGAAGACGACTAATGGTAGGATGATCTTCAGGGGATTAGTGTTAGGTTATTTTAAGGGGGATTTGGGTTAGATTAGGGGTTTGTGGGTGGTGGGTTTTAATGTTGGGGGGGTTGTATTTTTCTTTTACAGGCAAAAGTTTTCTTTGGAGCATGCCCCACAAAAGGCCCTTTTAAGGGCTGGTAAGGTAAAAGAGCTTTGAACACTTTTTAATGTAGAATAGGGTAGGGAATTTTTTTATTTTGGGGGGCTTTGTTATTTTATTAGGGGGCTTAGATTAGGTGTAATTAGCTTAAAATTGTTGTAATATTTTTTAAATGTTTGTAACTTATTTTTTTTATTTTTTGTACTTTAGTTAGTTTATGTAATTGTATTTAATTGTATTTATTTGTAGTTAATTTATTTAATTAATGTAATGATAGTGTAGTGTTAGGTTTAATTGTAACTTAGGTTAGGATTTATTTTACAGGTAATTTTGTATTTCTTTTAGTTAGGTAGTTATTAAATAGTTAATAACTATTTAATAACTATTCTAACTACCTAAAATAAATACAAAGTTACCTGTAAAATAAATATAAATCCTAAAATAGCTACAATGTAATTATTAATTACATTGTAGCTATCTTAGGGTTTATTTTACAGGTAAGTATTTAGTTTTAAATAGGAATAATTTATTTAAGTATAGTGTATTGTTAGGTGTAATTGTAATTGTAACTTAGGTTAGTTTTTATTTTACAGGTACATTTCTCTTTATTTTAGCTAGGTAGCTATTAAATAGTTAATAACTATTTAATAGCTATTGTACCTAGTTAAAATAAATTGAAAGTTACCTGTAAAATAAAAATAAATCCTAAGATAGCTACAATATAATTATTATTTATATTGTAGCTATATTAGGGTTTATTTTAAAGGTAAGTATTTAGTTTTAAATAGGATTAATTTAGTTAATAATAGAAATATTATTTAGATTTATTTAATTAATATTTAAGTTAGGGGGGGTGTTAGGGTTAGTGTTAGACTTAGGCTTAGGGGTTAATAAATTTATTACAGTGGCGGCGGTGTAGGGGGGGCAGGATAGGGGTTAATAAATGTATTATAGGTGGCGACGGTGTAGGGGGGGGCAGATTAGGGGTTAATAACTTTAATATAGGTTGCGGCGGGGTCCGGGAGCGGCAGTTTAGGGGTTAAACTATTTATTTAGTTGCGGCGAGGTGCGGGATCGGCAGGATAGGGGTTAATAACTTTATTATAGAGGGCTGCGGTATAGGGGGGGCAGGATAGGTGTTACTAGGTATAATGTAGGTTGCGGCGGTGTCCGGGAGTGGCGGTTTAGGGGTTAATACATTTATTATGGTTGCGGCGGGGTCAGGGAACGGCGGTTTAGGGGTTAGTAACTTTATTTAGTTGCGGCGGTGTAGGGGGGGGACAGCTTAGGGGTGTTTAGACTCGGGGTACATGTTAGGGTGTTAGGTGTAGACAGCTCCCATAGAAATCAATGGGATATCAGGCAGCAGCGAACTTGTACTTTCGCTATGGTCTCCTATGGATATCAGGCAGCAGCGATCTTGTACTTTCGCTATGGTTTCTTATGGGATCCGCCGCCTCCAGGGCGGCGGATTGAAAACCAGGTACGCTGGGCCAGAAAAGTGCCGAGTGTACCTGCTAGTTTTTTTGATAACTAGCAAAAGTAGTCAGATTGTGCCGCACTTGTGTGCGGAACATCTGGAGTGATGTAAGAATCGATCTGTGTCGGACTGAGTCCGGCGGATCGAAGCTTACGTCACAAAATTCTACTTTTGCCAGTCTCTAGCCTTTGATAACTAAGGCGAATCAGCCTCGCCACATATACGCTTGGAATTCCAGCGTATTTGAGGTTGACGGCTTGATAACTACCCCCCATTGTGTTCAGTTATATAGAAATAATTATTTAAAAATAAAAGTTAAAAACATAGGAATTTCAAGTATTTTCATTAAAAACACATTAAAAATTAATACAAATCGTATTTCATGTTCCAAGGTATTTGACTTGGAAGGGCTCAAAAGTGTGTATGTGTGTATGTATATGTATGTATGTATGTATGTATGTATGTATATATATATATATATATATATATATATATATATATATGTGTGTATGTATACAAGTGTTAATATGTGTTCATATGTTTGTATCTGTGCGTGTAGATACATATTATAGTCGCATACACATATTTAGATACACACATATATATATAGCTTTGACCTTTTCAGTCAAACACTTTGCCATATACCATATCCCTTTTAACCGTTTTAAAAATATTTTATTAATATGTAAATTATATATTTTTCAATTAAAAAGTGTTTATATGTGTAATACTTTATTTATTTTGTTTTATGTGTTTTGGATGTGTTTTGTAAAAAAAAATTTTTAACCTTTACAGTTTACTTCAGGTCTGAAGTTGCACTAAATTTTCTATCTCAGTTTCAACTTTTGCTCAAGCGCAAAATATAACTTGTAATATGAGTGCGAGTTAGTGTGTTCACACTATCCACTGAAAGTATAGGTTGCACTTGTGCGAAGTTACTTGCGCTAACCTTTCTCTGGTTAATACACTTTACAATGTACTTGTCATTTTAAGTCACATGTTATGTAAGAGCGGTCCAGAACACTTGAAAGCTGGCTCATGGGAAGTTATTTATCAATAATTGAGTTTTGTGTGCATGATCAAAGTCATTATAGATGACGTGGAAGGGAATACATGTGCTGAGTAAATATTTGATATACTGTTTGTATGCTTTGTTTATTATAAATAGTAATATATTCCTTAAAGCCACAATGCCTCTTACAGAACATCAGAATTAAATCAAAATGATATCTCATTTACAAGGCCAGGTTTGCTTTTAAGCAAATAACCCCAATCAAAAAAAGTAGTTTTACATTTGAGATATAACTTTAATAATTAAGATGCACGTGCAATAGAAAGAAAAAAAAAACAGATGGTAATGACTCATTCTAAATGCTGTAGGGAAAATGATAGGCCTCTATAAAAAGACAGTAGGAAGAATCTAGAAGAATTAAAATAAAATCAAACTCAATATGTTAGAGCAGGAAACTTACCTTAAACAACATTCATAAGACTTTTTTTTAATGAAGTTTAAATGTTGATCTAGCTTTACTGAAAAACAAAATAACAACAAAAAACTTTCCAATTATGTTTATTCTTATAGTCAACTTTATTTACAGGTTGGATAAATCTTTCCTTATTTTAATTAATCATTTTAACAGAATAACATACAAAATCAGCGAAGGTTTACAAGAGATTCCCCTAGATTCCAGGTCATTGTTATTAGGGCATTATAATTCAGGGGTGTTAAAGGGACAGTCAAAATTCACGCTAACATTATGCGATATTGAAAAATAAAAAACAAAGACCTGCATGCAGCATAGCCCTTTTGCCTTGCCTACTTGCTTCTTGAAGTAATCACTGTCGATAACTTCTCTAATACGAGGTAAATATGGCAGCCGAACTCCCCCCACCGTTACGTAGCTACCTTTTTCTTCAAATGATCAGCAAATCAGAATCCAATCCTCGTTCAGAAATTGCAAGCGCTGATCATTTGAAGAAGAAGGTAGCTACGTAACGGTGGGGGGAGTTCGGCTGCCATATTTACCTCGTATTAGAGAAGTTATCGACGGTGATTACTACAAGAAGCAAGTAGGCAAGGCAAAAGGGCTATGCTGCATGCGGATCTTCGTTTTTTATTTTTCAATATCGCATAATGTTACCGCGAGTGTTGACTGTCCCTTTAAATTTTTCAATCAATTGATGTTAACAAACCGTATTTAATCTTATTTAAAAGGTTTTCCCAGAAAGAGACATAAACAGAAAATTATCTAATGTGTTATATGCAAGCAACAGTGCAATAATATAATGCTCTATTTGTTTAATAAATAATTAAAGTCAGCTAGAGAGCAACAATTCACTAATAGGAGCGAGCTGAACACATCTGGTGAGACATTTGACATGAGGTAAATGTGTTTAACCATACTCACCAACCAGGTATCAGAAACATGTCACTGATCTATGCTTTTCTATAAAGGAGGTAGACAAAATGAAAAGGATAGGGTCCTGACTGAGTCTGGTACAGTTTAAATAAAACAGTATTGGTAAATATTAAAAGAGCCAACATAGGCTGGAGGGTCCTTCTACCTCTTTGTACTGATGTACCCTCCAGCCTATGTTGGTGATTTTAATATTTACCAATAAACTACTGTTTTATTTAAACTATACCAGACTCGGGACCCTATTCTTTTCATTTTGTCTACAAGCTTTACCAGTTCAAGGATCCCGTTTTTCCTCATAGTGATACCGCAAACTCCGGGTGAAGATTACCGTCACCCCACACGTCACTTCTGACGTCATCGTCCGGAGCCGAGTGCCGTGAGCCAGAACCTGGATAGAGGTGCCACTTGGAGGAAGCAGTGAATCCGTTTGTGGAGTAAGCTCTCGGTCTGTATGGAATACAGATTCCCCAGCGCTCTCTGGAATACCTCTGACGGCAGACTCATAAGACACGGATACTAGAATACAGAAGTACCACGACTGGGGTGAGTGTGTATTGGGTCATAAGTCCTCGGAGATAAGTATTGTATGTTACTTTGCTTGATATATATGCAGACCAAAGGGGCATACCGCACTAACTCTTTTTCCTGTTTCTATAAAGGATGCCCAGAGAATTAATTACATTTGACAATAGGAAAAATCAGTTGTATGCTGTATCTGAACCATGAAAGTTTCCTTTTGACTTTCATGCTCCTTTAAGTAATTTTAATGATGTAGACAAACTATGTATTCCATATTATAAACCTGAAGAGTACACAGTGGCTCCATTACTTAAAGGTAAATGAAACCCATATTTTTTCTTCCATGATTTAGAAATAACATTCAATTTAAATTAACTTTCTAATTTACTTCTATTATTTAATTTGCTTCATTCTTTTGATATCCTTTGCTGAAAAGCATATCTAGATAGGCTCAGTAGTTGCTGATTGGTGGCTGCACATAGATGCCTCATGTGATTGGCTCACCCATGTGCAGTGCTATTTTTTCATCAACAGATATCTAAAGATTAAAGCAAATTAGATAATAGAAGTATGTTGCTTAAAATTGTATTCTCTATCTGAATCATTAAAGAAAAATCTTGGGTTTAATGTCCCTTTAAGGTAAGTAGGAGTATGCAGAAGAAAAGCCAGGAATGCTGAATAAAAGGTATTGTGGGGGTTTAATTTCCATCTTAACATTATTATTGTTTAAAAAGATAGATAATGCCTTTACTACCCATTCCCCAGCTTTGCACAACCAACATTGTTATATTAATATAACATATAACATCTAAACCGCTAAATTTCTGCCTGTTTTTAAGCCACTACAAACAACCTCTTACTGCATGCTTTTTATTTCCTTTTCACAATAGGAGACTGCTAGTTCATGTGGGCCATATAGATTAACATTGTGTTCACGCCCGAGGAGTTATTTAAGAGTCAGTACAACACAGCACTAAATGCAAGTCAATAGATAATAAATAAATAGCCATGTGATCAGGGTGCTGTCAGAAGATGCTTAGATACAAGGTAATCACAGAGGTAAAAAGTATATTGATATAACTGTGTAGGTTATGCAAAACTGGGGAATGGGTAATAAAGGGATTATCTATCCTTTAAAACAATAACAATGTTCTAGATTACAAGTTTTGCATTAGAGGCTGTGCGGTGCTAACGAGCAGTTTATTCTCATCACTCACTTACCTGCAGCGCTGGTTTTACGAGTTTTCAGAAACCCATCGTTAAAAGACAAGAAGTGAGCGTTGAGCAAAATTTTGCTCATTACCGCACTCCAATACCAGCGCTGCTTAAGTCAGCGGTGAGCTGGTCGTACGTGCTCGTGCACGATTTCCCCATAGGAATCAACGGGGAGAGACAGCTGAGAAAAAGTCTAACACCTGCAAAAAAAGCAGCATAAAACTCCTTAACGCAGCCCCATTGATTCCTATGGGGAAATATAAGTTATGTCTACACCTAACACCCTAACATGAACCCCGAGTCTAAACACCCCTAATCTTACACTTATTAACCCTAATCTGCCGCCCCCGACATCGCCGACACCTACATTATATTTTTTAGCCCCTAATCTGCCGCTCCGGACACCGCCGCCACCTACATTATATGTATTAACCCCTAATCTGCCCCCCCAATATCACGGCAACCTACCTACATTTATTAACCCCTAATCTGCCATCCCCAACGTTGCTGCCACTATACCCTAACCCTAACACCCCCTAACTTAAATATAATTACAATACATCTATATAAAAATTACTATTATTAACTAAAGTATTCCTATTTAAAACTTAAATACTTACCTGTAAAATAAACCCTAAGCTAGCTACAATATAACTAATAGTTACCATGTAGCTGTCTTAGGGTTTATATTTATTTTACAAGCAAGTTTGTATTTATTTTAACTAGGTAGAATAGTTATTAAATAGTTATTAACTATTTAATAACTACCTAGCTAAAATAAATTCAAAAGTACCTGTAAAATAAAACCTAGCATAAGTTACAATAACACCTAACACTACACTATAATTAAATAAATTAACTAAATTAAATACATTTACCTAAATTAAATTAGCTAAAGTACAAAAAACAAACAAACACTAAATTACAGAAAATAATAAACAAATTACAGATATTTAAACTAATTACACCTAATCTAATAGCCCTATTAAAATAAATAGAATGCGAGCTCAATCCTAATGGCTGATTGGATCAGCCAATAGGATTGAACTTCAATCCTATTGGCTGATTGCATCAGCCAATAGGATTTTTTCTACCTTAATTCCGATTGGCTGATAGAATTCTATTAGCCAATCGGAATCTAAGGGACGCCATCTTGGATGACGTCACTTAAATGTTCCTTCATTCAGCTTTAGTCGTCGAATGAAGAGGATGCTCCACGTCGGATGTCTTGAAGATGGATCCGCTCCGCGCCGGATGGATGAAGATAGAAGATACCGTCTGGATGAAGACTTCTGCCCATCTGGAGGACCACTTCGCCCGGCTTGGATGAAGACTTCTCCCGGCTTCGTTGAGGACTTCGGCCCGGCTTGAATGAAGACTTCTTGGACCCATAAAGAGAATGATCCACTCCATTGGTCATTGATATAGATCTGAATTGATGTGAAGTAGATCTTCAGGGGGTTATTGTTAGGTTTTTTTCAGGGTGTATTGGGTGGGTTTTATTTTTAGGTTAGGGACTTTGGGCTGCAGTAGAGCTAACTGCCCTTATAAGGGCAATGCCCATCCAAATGCCCTTTTCAGGGCAATGGGGAGCTTAGGTTTTTTTATATAGTATTTTATTTGGGGGGTTGGTTGTGTGGGTGGTGGGTTTTACTGTTGGGGGGTTGTTTGTATTTTTTTTTACAGGTAAAAGAGCTGATTACTTTGATGCAATGCCCCGCAAAAGGCCCTTTTAAGGGCTATTGGTAGTTTAGTTTAGGCTAGGTTTTTTTTTTATTTTGGGGGGCTTTTTTTATTTTAATAGGGCTATTAGATTAGGTGTAATTAGTTTAAATATCTGTAATTTGTTTAATATTTTCTGTAATTTAGTGGGGGGGTTGTACTTTAGCTAATTTAATTTTATTTAGGTAATTGTATTTCATTTATTTAATTTATTTAATTATAGTGTAGTGTTAGGTGTTAGTGTATCTTAGGTTAGGTTTTATTTTACAGGTAAATTTGTATTTATTTTAGCTAGGTAGTTATTAAATAGTTAATAACTATTTAATAACTATTCTACCTAGTTAAAATAAATACAAACTTGCCTGTAAAATAAAAATAAACCCTAAGCTAGATACAATGTAATTGTAACTAGCTTAGGGTTTATTTTATAGGTAAGTATTTAGTTTTAAATAGGAATAATTTAGTTAATTATAGTAATATTTATTTAGATTTATTGTAATTATATTTAAGTTAGGGGGTATTAGGGTTAGACTTAGGTTTAGCGGTTAATAACTTTAATATAGTGGCGGCGACATTGGGGCAGCAGATTAGGGGTTAATAAATGTAGGTAGGTTGCGGCAACATTGGGGGGCAGCAGATTAGGGGTTAATAAATAGTATGTAGGTGTCGGCGATGTTGGGGGCAGCAGATTAGGGGTTAATACATATAATGTAGGTGGCGGCGGTGTCCGGAGCGGCAGATTAGGGGTTAAAATTTTTATTATAGTGTTTGCGATGCGGGAGGGCCTCAGTTTAGGGGTTAATAGGTAGATTATGGGTGTTAGTGTACTTTTTAGCACTTTAGTTATGAGTTTTATGTTACGGCGTTGTACCATAAAACTCTTAAATAATGACTTTTAAATGCGTTAGGACTCTTGACAGGGTAGGGTGTACCGCTCACTTTTTGGCCTCCCAGGACAGACTCGTAATATCAACGCTATGGAAGTCCCATAGAAAAAAGACTTTACGAAGTTTACGTAAGTCGTTTTGCGGTAAGGACAAAGATGTGTGCGGTGACCCTAAACCTTCAAGACTCATAATACCAGCGGTAGTAAAAAAGCAGCGTTAGGAAGGACCTCTTAACTTTGCTTTTTTACCCTAACGCACAACTCGTAATCTAGCCGATTTATATTGTAAACTGTCCCTTTTTACTCTTTATAGCCAACCATAAGCACCCATGTGAGTGAGTCTTTGATTTATCTCTGCCACCTCAGTTGCTTCTTAACATGCAGTACGCAGGCTCCCATGAGCGAGTCTGCACTGAAAGGGCTCCAAAGTAGCCTCTTATGCTTAGTAAATCAAGCTCTATGGCTCATGCATATAAAGAGAAAGTTTAAACACTTTTACATAAAATTGGTAACTCTACCCTTCACTCGTCCTTTCCAACATTCCACTTTTTTCCTGCCTCAGAGTATAGGCTTAGCTATTCCACTCCATAGAAAATTATGCACTTTTCTGCCTCTTGATTGGCTGTGTAAAGTGAAACTATTGTGTTAAACTAACAGAGGATAGGGCTAGGAAATATTCAGTATTTTAAACATCCTTTAATACTTTTATTATATAAAATCTAAAGGTTTTCATGTCTCTTTAGCATAAAAGTACACTATGGACAGTATACTCTAAAATTGTTATTGTTTAAAAAGATAGATAACGCCTTTACTACCCATTCTCCAACTTTGCATAACCAGTATTGTTATATTAATATACTGTGTTACATCAAAAACTCTAAACCCCCAAAAAAAATTCATGATTCAGATAAAGCATGCAACTTTAAGCAACTTTCTAATTTACTGCTATTTTGAATTTTTCTTCGTTCTCTTGCTATCTTTATTTGAAAGCAGGAATGTAAAGCTTATTAGCGTCTCATTTTAGGTTCAGCACCCTGGATAGCACTTGCTTATTGGTGGCTTCATTTATCTTTTTAAATAATCACAATTTTGGAGTAGACAGTCCCTTTAACAGTAAATATTATAAATTTAAATCTTAAATGGTAATATAAGATACTTAACACGTTTGTGGAACCCATTACCTGTAGATTGAAATGTTTTGCTTTAGGAATAAGATAGGGACATCTAGGGCAAGATTACAACGCCGGTTCTCAGTCGGGTATTGGTATCACATATGAGGTGCCGCAATTAAACGTGGCATTTATATTTTACCCATCGCCCGCTAATTTTACTCCCAACCCCCACCGCAATAACCACCAACCCCCACCGCAATAACTAATAAAACTATTAACCCCTAATCCGCCATTCACCCACATTGTAATCTACCTAATAAAACTAATTACCCATAACCCGACATTCACCCACATCGCGATCTACCTAATATATGTATTAACCCCTAATCCACCATTCACCCACAACCCCAACTACCTATCAACACTATTAACCCCTAAACTGCCAACCCCCCAAAACGTAAATATACCCAATTAACCTATTAACCCCTAAACCGCCAAACCTTCTTCACAATCACATCTTCTTAAAGGGGGGACCTCTTCTTTCTTTATCTAGGACCAAGCCGGCGCGGAACGGAGATAACAGCGCAAATGAAGACTGGCGACCGCAGAACTTAGCAACCGCCGAGCCATGGAGCGTGGAGGATTTTCTTTGTACGATTGCCGCCATACACTGACTATTGAATGCAAGGTACGCGTTTAAATATGACGTACCTTGCATTCCTATTGGCTGAAAAAATTCAAATCAGCCAATAGGATGAGAGATACTCAAACCCAATTGGCTGATTTGAATTAGTCAATAGGATGTGAGCTACTGAAATCATATTGGCTAATTCAAATCAGCCGGTGGATCCTCTACTCTCCATGGCTCCACGGTCGCCGGTCTTCAGTTCCGCAGTCATCTCCGTTCCGCGCCGGCTTGATCCTGGATAAGGAAAGAAGAGGTCCTCGCTTGGAAGAAGATATCAGCCGCTTAGAAGAAAACTTCACCGTCTGTAACAAGACTTCACCGCCGGATGAACCATGAACCAGGAACCATAAATACCTATTTGGGGGTTAGATTTAGGCTTTTTTTTGGGGGGGGTAGATTAGGGATTTAATTGGCAGCTGAATGCCCTTTTAAGGGCAATGCACATACAAATGCCCATTTAGGTTTTTTTAGTGTGAGGTTTATTTTATTTTGGGGGGGTTTGGTGGTTTGGGGGTTTTACTGTTAGGGGGGACTTAGTATTTTTTATAGGTAAAAGAGCTGTTTAACTTAGGGCAATGCCCTACCAAAGGCCCTTTTTAGGGCTATTGGTAGTTTAGTTTAGATAAGGGGGAGGTTATTTGGGGGGCGTTTTTATTTTCATAGGGAATAGGTTTAATTTTTGATAATTTTGTTTATTTTTTCTGTGATTGTAGACTTTTTTATTTTTGGTAATTTTAGATTAATTTAAACTTAGTTTTTTTATTTTTAAAGTAATGTTACGTTTTTTATTTTAATTGTAATTTATTATTCATTTTAGGTAATTGGGGTTAATTTAACGGGTGTTAGATTAGGGGGCTTAGTAATTTAATTAGTTATTTGCTTTGTGGGGAGTTGGCAGTTTAGGAGTTAATAGATTTATTAGGTTAATTGCCTTGTGGAGGGTTGGAGGTTTAGGGGTTAATAGATTTATAAGGTTTATTGAGTTGTGGGGGTTTGGCAGATTAGTGGTTAATAAATTTATTAGGTTTATTGCATTGTGGGGGTTTGGCAGATTAGGGGTTATAAGATTTATTAGGTTTACTGCGTTGTGGGGGTTTGGAGGATTGGGAGTTAATATATTTTAAGATACTCTGCAATGTGGGGGTTGGAGGATATAGGGGTTTTACGGGTCGGCTTTATTTTTGGGAGGCGGGTTAGACTTTTACGGGATATTTGACTTTTTTTTAATTTTCTTAGGTGCCGGCAGTTTCTAAAGTGGCGTAAGTCACTGGCGACTCCAGAAATTTTTATTTACGCACATTTCTGGACATCGCTAGTTTATCCGACATATGGCAGTTTATAAACTGCCGGCGGGGTTTGTTGAATTCCCCGATGTGCGAGGTGAATTTATGGGCCCCGCGGGTTTCAGCAGTTACGCTGAAGCTTGCGCCACATATGTAATCTTGCCCCTTATCTCTGTTTCTATGCCTTTCCATTCTCAATACATTTTAGCTCTGATCATCCAATCAGCATAGGCTGTGTACAAAGCTAAAACAGCAGAATTCATCTCTGATCAACATACCTTGCACAAATGTGCCTGACTGAGGGAGACGATTAGGGAAAAAAGGCAAAATTTCGTTTAAGCAAAACAGTATTTTTTTTTTTAATTGTATTTTATTTTGCAGGGAACTGGCCACTTAAGCTAAGGCATAATGTGCATGTAAAAAAATAAATTAAGAATGCAGTAGTGTGATGACTTTCCATTTAAACATCTAATTTATATAACACATAGATGATAAATGGTAATGTCAACGGCCTAGATTGAATAAAACCTGTTCATAAAAATAATATCTCTTGATAAAAAAACTTGCCACAACATTCAAAATAATATTTAACCCCCCCATCAGAGCTAAAAGTTGCAGTTTGATTATAATTAATGAAACCACATGTATCTCCCAACTGAACATAGGGCATACAGGGGCAAGTTATAGGATGGGGCTGGTTGCCTGAGCCCCACACATTTTCCAGCATTACTTTTAGTGCATGATGCAGGGCAAGGCTGCTCTGCCTCTTATTGACTTATCTTTGTGCCAGGATAGACCCAGTTCCACCCCTACCCCTTTACTCTGAGCCGACTCAGAGCCCAGTCCTGCC
The DNA here is from genome assembly GCF_027579735.1 of Bombina bombina. NCBI lineage: Eukaryota > Metazoa > Chordata > Amphibia > Anura > Bombinatoridae > Bombina > Bombina bombina. Next base: position 150,440,802 of record NC_069500.1, on the reverse strand, counting down.
CACCAGCACTAGATAAAAATGATTTTTCTCATATTGGCTGGCTCTGTAGGTTGCTAAATGACTAGCTGCAGAGCTAAATTCTCTAGATTTTAATTCAGTTTAGGATTGGTCGGTGGCAGCTTCAGACAGACTCACACCTGGGCAGGTAAGTATGCATAGATTATAACTGCTCATATTGAAATAGCACTGTTCATGTGCCTTGTCACCTTGTGTCTGTTTGTTGTTTGTCCTCTAGTAGTGGTGGTAGTGGTGGCTGGGTAGGTAGTATGCATACATGATTACTGGTCATATTGAAATAGCACTGTTAATGTGTCTTGTCATCTAGTGTCTGTGTGTTGTCTGCCCTCTAGTAGTGGTGGTAGTGGTGGCTGGGTAGGTAAGTATGCATAGATTATTACTGCTCATTTTGAAATAGCACTGTTGATGTGTCTTGTCATCTAGTGTCTGTTTGTTGTCTGTGCTCTAGTAGTGGTGGTAGTGGTGGCTGGGTAGGTAAGTATGCATAGATTATTACTGCTCATATAGAAATAGCACTGTTCATGTGTCGTGTCATCTAGTGTCTGTTTGTTGTATGCCCTCAAGTAATGGTGGTTGTGGTGGCTGGGTAGGTAGTATGCATAGATTATTACTGCTCATATTGAAATAGAACTGTTCATCTGTCTTGTCATCTAGTGTCTGTTTGTAGTGGTGGTAGGGGTGGCTATCTCCATCAAGTCTGGACCCTTTCTGTGCCCCCTGCAAAAGAGAACTCACAGTAGATGGAAAATGTTTGCATTTTCCTTTATGGTGGCAGGGTTTCCTAGATGGCCGCCACAGTGTTGTTGTACATAAAGAAAACTGTCATCATATCTGTACAGAAAGGCTACACGCATGCGCATTCTTGTGGATGAACCGAGGGGTAAAATGTAAACTTCAATAGCTTCTATTTTTTTTAATTATATTTCACTTTTTTACTATTTAATGATGACCAATTTACAAAATACAGTGACAAAATGGTGTTACAAACCTTAAATGTTTTTTTTCTAAATCAAACTAGTATATTATACTCATTAGTTGGTGTTTTTTGCAGTTAAATATAAAAAAGGAGGACTGCTCTGCCTTAAAATGCCTGGGTCTGTTCTTGGTCCCAGTCCTGGTGCATAGAACAAGTTCTACAGTGAAGAATGCATCAAAACAACACATTGTCAACCTTACAAAACAAACAAATTATAAATGGGGAAAACCCACACCTTCTATAATCCAGTCCACACTCACATATAAACAAAAAAAAACACTGACAAAGTAAAAGAAAAACAAAAGAAAAAACACACAACTTTGTCAGAATATTGATACACGACCATAAAAGATACATCACAGTTGCAATAGAATATTTATGAGTTCTGCATGCTGAGTTGAGGTATAGGTGACAAATCACAATCACAACCCCCAGAATGCGCTACAATGCCAATGATCAGCCACTTGTTCTGTCTGCAATGTTTCCAAGACGCTTTTTGTTATATCCAGTGAGAATACTTTTCTATAACAAAACAAACAATTACATTAACTGTGTGTCAAGTGAGATATCATGTACTGGCCACTTAACTATACCTGTATATGTCAGGAATGGCAACTAATGATACTCTCATAAAGGTAGGTGAAGTGAAGCTTAATACATTTAGAACTTGATCTCACCTTCTATGGATATAGCCCAATATTTTTTTAATTAATCAATAATAATGTCAATATCTTTAAAAAATTATTGCAGTTCTAATATATAAGTTCATGCAATTTACATAAGAGATATAAATAGGTAAAACACATTGCTTAAGTCAGCGTGGGAAACATCCTACAATGTAGGTAACTGTAGTGAAAGGACATACATCTGGTATAATCATAGGTGTGGACAAATCCTTCTTAATTAAAGCTTTATATGTTCTTTATGTCCTTAGGCGCTATGCCAAGAATGCCTAGGTGAGGCCCTAAATACACCTTGCAGTGTTGTCTTTTTAAGGAACTTTGGCCTAGATTTGCAAAGTTTATCTGTTAAAACTCAATGGGTGAGATTACAAGTAAAGTGCAAAAATGTTAGCACTGTTGAATGCTAACAAAGCTCTGGGTAAATCAATAGTGCTCCCATGCTTGGACTGGCATTACAAGTTGAAAGTAAAAGTTATCACTCAAGCAAAAGACTCAGGTGCGCTAACATCTGGAAATCAGATAATGCAACCGCACTAACTCCCCAAAGACTTCTATGGGGTGCACTAAAAAAAAAACTCTTCTTATTCTTAAGTAAGTGATAAACGGAAGGGGCGCTAGGCCAACTACGCTAAAGACGAAGGTGCATTAAGTGTGTGGAAAGACCACTCAGTAGAGAGCCAGATTTGTACCGGCACGTTAACAGTTACGTGCAAGCGATAAGAGGTTTATCAGGGGTGTTTATGTGCGTAGAGTACTCCGCTCATATTACAAATTTAAAATAGACGTGATCACTTGAGCACAATTGAAGTTAAGGTGCATCAGGTTAGCGCAACCTCAGAGCTCTGGTTAACTATTTAGTGAAAAACAAAAATGTGTCACAAAACACATCATAAATGCATTACAAAGAATAGTTACACTCATAATAACACTATCTAATACAAATTATTTAAAATAATATTGCACAAAGTTATAAAGGCTCAAAGATATAAGGTCTCAGGTATTATAATAAAATATTTTCAAAAATGTGAGGGGTGTACTCACTTTTGTGGGATACTATACATACATATCCATCTTTAGACATGTATAGGTATGTATCTCTATGTTAAAACCCTTTGCCTGCTTTATTTTTTCTATCTTTTCATGTGACAACACTGAAGAAATTACACTTTGCTAGAATGTAAAGTAGTGAGTGTACAACCTGTATAACAGTATAAATTTGATGTCCCCTCAAAATAACTCAACACACAGCCATTAATGTCTAAACCTTTGGCAACAAAAGTGAGTACACCCCTAAGTGAAAATGTCCAAATTGGGTCCAATTAGCCATTTTACCTTACCAGTGTCTTGTGACTCATTAGTCTTACAAGGTCTTAGGTGTGAATGGGGAGCAGGTGTGTTAAATTTGGTGTTATCGTTCTCACATTCTCTCATACTGGTCACTGGAAGTTCAACATAACACCTCATGGCAAAGAACTCTCTGAGGATCTGAAAAAAAGAATTGTTGCTCTACATAAAGATGGCCTAGTCTATAAGAAGATTGCCAAGACCCTGAAACTGAGCTGCAGCACTGTGGGCAAGATCATACAGCGGTTTCCCAGGACAAGTTCCACTCAGAACAGGACTTGCCATGGTCGGCCAAAGAAGTTGAGTGCACGTGCTCAGCATCATATCCAGAGGTTGTCTTTGGAAAATAGACATTGCTGCAGAGGTTGAAGGGGTGCGGGGTCAGCCTGTCAGTGCTCAGACCATACGCCGCACACTGCATCAATTTGGTCTGCATGGCTGTCATTCCAGAAGGAAGCCTCTTCTAAAGATGATGGACAAGAAAGCCAGCAAACAGTTTGCTGAAGACAAGCAGACTGAGGAAATTGATTACTGGAACCATGTCCTGTGGTCCAATGAGACCAAGATAAACTTATTTGGTTCAGATGGTGTCAAGCGAGGAGTACAAAGACAAGTGTGTCTTGCCTACAGTCATGCATGGTGGTGGGAGTGTCAGGGTCTGGGCCTGCATGAGTGCTGCCATCACTGGGAAGCTACAGTTCATTGAGGGAACCATGAATGCCAACATGTACTGTGACATACTGAAGCAGAGCATGATCCCCCCCTTTGGAGACTGGGCCGCAGGGCAGTATTCCAACATGATTATAACACAAACATACCTCCAAGATGACCACTGCCTTGCTGAAGAAGCTGAGGGTAAAGGTGATGGACTGCCAAGCATGTCTCCAGACCTAAACACTATTGAGCATCTGTGAGACATCCTCAAACGAAAGGTGGGGGAGCGCAAGGTCTCTAACATCCACCAGCTCCGTGATGTCATCATGCAGGAGTGGAAGAGGACTCCAGTGGCAACCTGTGAAGCTCTGGTGAACTCCATGCCCAAGAGGGTTAAGGCAGCTCTGGAAAATAATGGTGGCCACACAAATATTGACACTTTGGGCCCAATTTGGACATTTCCACTTAGGGGTATACTCACTTTTGTTGCCAACGGTTTAGACATTAATGGTGTGTGTACATATGTATTTATTTATTTATATGTATATATATGTATTTACAGACAAATATACACATATAAATGCATAAATACAGTACATATGCACACATATAGACCTATATAGAAGTGCATTGGAGAACCTTGCAGTTAAGTAGATAAAACATTTAAAAGCATATTTATTCGATATTCATATTTAATGAAATGTTGAAGTGTATTTACTGTAAATAGTTCACATTCCAATGTTCTGCACATAGCAGAATATGTTCTAAGTATTTTTTAATTAGATATTCCTATATACAGGTATATCTGTATATATCTATACCTATATATAATTATGTATATATATATATATATTGTACCAAAATACCATCAGATATATAGAAATATGTATTTATTAATAAATAGAAGATATTCTGCTATGTACAGAACATTGGAATATGAAATATTTATATTTTCATGTCAGGTTAGAGCACTTGAGAATATGCAATCGTGTTTGGGCGCAAGTAAGGTGTTAGGTTTTTTCCACTTTTTTTGCTCCATTAACTTCTATGGGGGAAAAGGTTATTGTGTGCGTAATATTCTAAGTTCAGCTTTTTACCCGCATTGGGTTAGCCCACTAAAAAGACTCCCTTAATTAATTAAGCCTCCTGACACCAGCATTACCTAAACCAATTAGCCCTAAACCACCATGTTTCCACTTTTCATCACAAGACTACTTAAGCTAATTAACCCCTAAACTGCCTCACAACCCCCAAACTGATTAACCCATCCACCACCAGAATCTCTCTTAACCACAGGCAGCTAGAAACAAACCAATAAGACTTTAAAACCCTTACGCTAAATTACAAACATCTCCACCTTAAGACACCTAAAATAACCAACACTAGAATATCTCAAATGCAAGATCTCCTAAATCGAATTAACCCATTAACTGCCAGCATCCTTTTCTGTATTAAGTCCTGACAACCAAACAAAAATATTAAGGGCCCCCTTTGTCCCCGCAATTACTGTTATATTTAATTACCCACTATAATCACCCATGGCAATCCACCAAGAGTTTAAACCTTCTACACATCCCACTGCAAGTGCCTCTCAACCCCCAAAAAAATCATCCAAGTTTATTTTCCCCTTCAAAGGGACCCCCAACCAAAAAGACTCCCAAATGTAACACCTTCCATCAGAAAATGTAGAGGCTGAAGTTAGGAACTACTGGCTTCAAGAAAACCTTATCTGTTCTCCATTAATCCATGTATAATGGACAAAGTTTAACTAACCAAATCATGATGGTCATTTTAAATTAATACAGGGACGTAAACATTGTTATTTATTTTCTACAAAAAAAATAATTCCAGCTACATTAGAGATTGAAGTTGATAAAATGTAATCTAGGATTTCTATATATATAGATATATGGTAATATCTATTTATAAATATTTAGAAGATATTCTGCTATTTGAAGAATATTTAAATGGGAAATATTTACAGTAAATACACAGTATAATACGTTATTAAAAATGAATATTGCATAAATACGTTTCCATCTACTTGACTGGAAAGGGCTCTAATGCACTTTTATATATATATAGATATATATATATATATATATATATATATATATATATATATATATATGTCGTCTCTATATGTATACATATGCATGTATGTGTTTTTTGTTCAAATAATTTTTATTGAAAATTGGTACAATGACATATTATAAATAGTACATTAGCATAACAACAATATAGCAGCATAGTGTATTGTGTGATATTTACATTTTAGCACTATCAAAGACCCAATTTTCTTAGAATTTTTCAAAATTATTAGTAACCGTATTGGTTGGAAAACAGTCGCCAAGAGAGGCAAAGTTAAGAAAAGGGTAGTAAGATTAGGGAAGGTGGGGAGGGGTAGATATAATTGCTGGTAAAGCTGTTATGGCTATTTATTCCTAAGAGGTTTATTAGAAATTTCAGGAGTTTTGATCCCAGATAAATTGAATGTTTAATATTGTGTCTGTTTTACCCTGGTAACAATAATGCATTTTCTCTAGAGTTAGGACATGTGATACTTCAGATCTCCATTGTGTAACAGTAGGTTTATCCTGTGTTTTCCATAGCCTAGGTATTAATCTTTTTGCACAGGTTATCATTAAGAGTAGAAGTTTTTTACGATAGTGACATGTAAGGTTTGGAATATGATTAAGAAGAACTATTTGTGGTGTTAGTGTGATGTCTGTACTTAGGGTTTTGTTAATGTGTCTTTCTATCATGAGCCAGTAATCTCCTAGTTTTTGGCACGTCCACCAAATGTGTGTTAGGGTTCCTATGTCACCACATCTTCTCCAGCAACTGGATGAAGCTGTGGGGTAGATGATTCGTAGTCGTTGAGGGGTTAAATACCACCTGGCTAATATTTTATAGTTTAGTTCTGACAAAATTAGTGAGGAGGAGGAGGAATGGGTATGACGAAACCCCCGTTTCCAGGATTCAGGTTCTATCTCAGTGTTTAGTTCGTCAGACCATCTTACTAGGTATGTCGGGCGTTTGTCAGGGAAGGAACCTCTGAGGAGTTTATATGTCTGCGAGAGGTGAGCTTTCATATTTTTCGGGTTGGTGCACAACTGCTCAAATTTAGTCATTGGTCTTAGGATTTCTACTCTGTGGGGGCTATGATCAATTGCATGTTTAATTTGTAAGTATGCATACCAGTTGTGGAATGGGGGTCCTAGTTCTTCATTAAGTGAAAGTCTGTCCTTAATACCTTTATGAGTAGTTATTAGATATATTGGTAGGTTTAACAGGAGTCTGTTATCATTGACATGTGTGTGTAAGCTATGTTTCAAAAATATATGATACTGCAGGATAGGAGTTAGGGGGGATATTGGCGTTGATAGAGTATTTGAATGCGAGATTATCTCATCCCATATTGTTAGTGTGGTTTTGATATATTCATTGTGTTGTATCATGTGGGGCCTAGAGTCTTTAGGAATCCAGGGCATATCTCTCATGTGATTAGTTCGTAATAGATAGCTTTCTAATTGTATCCATATTTTTGAGGGTACAGAGTGGTTCCATGCCACAATTCTAGTTAGATGTGTTGCTTTATAGTAGTTCGTTAGGTTGGGGACATTTAGGCCTCCATCTCCTTTACTGAGGTATAGTGTGTGTTGGGCTATTCTTGGTCGTTTATATGACCAGATAAAGGAGTTTATCATCTTTTGTTGAGCCTGGAGGTAAGATTTAGGTATAGTCATAGGGAGGGTTTGGAATAGATACAGATATTTTGGAATTATCATCATTTTCACCGTGTTTATTCGACCTAACCATGATAGATGTCCCTGCTTATGCCATGAGTCTAATGAGCTCTTGATGCTATTGTGGAGGGCAGTGTAGTTATCTGAGAATAGTTTGTGTGTGTCTTTGGGGATCACCAATCCTAGATATTTAAGTCTATCTGTCAATGTGAAATTTGTTAGTTGTGATATGGACTGTATTTCTTCAGCTGTTATGTTGATAGGTATTAGTCCTGATTTCTCCATATTAATGGAGAAGTTAGATATTGTTTTGTAACGTTTTAGTGTTTCTATAAGAGCTGGTAGGGATTCCTTTGGTGACTGTAGTGTGAGGATCACATCGTCGGCAAATAGGAGGCATTTCTGGGTAATGTTACCAAACTTTAAACCCTGAATGTGTGGGTTTTTCCTAATTTGTATCGCCAGGATTTCTACTGTAAGGGCAAATAGTAGTGGGGAAAGCGGGCATCCTTGGCGGGTGCCATTGGAAATAGGGAAAGGTTGTGAAATGGTGTTGTTTATTTTGACTTTGGCATTCGGATTGTGATATAGGGCCTGTACTCTAGTGATAAACTTTTCTGAAAAGCCGAATTTTGACAGGACGGACCACATAAATTGCCAGTCCACCCTGTCAAAAGCTTTCTCAGCATCGGTGGAGAGTAAAATTAATGGTGTACTGTTGTGGGCTGCTTGGTGAATTGAGTGGAGCAATCTTATGGTATTGTCTTTTGCTTCTCGTCCTCTAATAAAGCCCACTTGATCAGGGTGTAATATATCCGGTAGAATCGTACTGAGACGGTTAGCTAAGATTTTCGCGTAGATTTTTATATCAATGTTTATGAGTGAAATCGGCCTGTAATTCCCTACTATATCTTTGGGTTTGTCTGGCTTTGGGACGACTGTAATCATAGCCTCCAAGAGTGAGCTAGGAAGGGTAGTCCCACAGTCTATATCTGTGTAGAGTGAGAGAAGGTGAGGGCTAATTTGTTGTTGCAAAAGTTGATAGAACTTTGCGGTAAGGCCATCTGGGCCCGGTGATTTGCCGTTAGGTAGGGATTGTATTACTGAAACGATATCACGATGGGTAATAGGGGAGTCCAGTAATTGTTTATTTTCGTCAGTAATGATCGGAGTATCTACAGTGGTTAGGAATGTCATTACAGCCTCTTTTTTGTCTACTGTTGAAGTATCTTGTATATTGTATAGATTCGTGTAGTAGGATACAAATGCTTTTGTGATTTCTTCATTTGTATGAGTGTTTTTTCCTGTGTGATCTCTAATTGTTTTAATAAAGTTGGTGAGTCTACGCTTTTTGAGGGATCTGGCTAGTAATCGACCTGCCTTATTACTTTCTATAAAAAACTTGGACTTAGTAGTCATCGCTCTCATATGGGCTTTCTGTATAAGGAAATTATTAAGGTTTTCTCTTGCCTTTGTTAAATTAATAAGGTTAGGGGCTGAGGTAGGGTCTGTTCTAAGAGCCGCCTCACAGGCGGATAATTCTCCGGTCAGGGTGGTGTATTGGGCCGTATGTTTTTTACGTTGTTGGGCATTGTGTTTCATGATAACTCCTCGAATGAAGCATTTGTAAGCCTCCCAGTTGTTTGCAGTGGAGGTATCTTCAGGTTTGTTTAGTAAGAAATATTCTTCAGTGTGTTTTCTGATATCTTCTACTGTTTCATGGTTAGTGAGTAAGTGATCGTTTAGTCTCCAGTTAAATGTGTTACGTGGCTTATCAGACCATTTAAAAATAGTTGTGACCATACTATGGTCTGACCATGAGGTGTGGGTGATCTTTGAATATATGAGAGATGAGAGAAGGGGTTGATCGCATAAAGTATAGTCTAATCTGGAGTATGAGAGTTGTGGATGTGAAAAAAAGGTGTAATCTCTTTTATCTACGTGTACAATCCTCCAAGTGTCAAAGAGGTTAATGTTGTGCAGAGCTGAGCAGTTAGCTTTGAGGGTATTGTTCCGCATATATGATCTCCCAGTTGAAGTATCTAAAGTTGGATTGAGAGGGAAGTTGAAGTCGCCCCCTACAATAATCGGCCCTTTAGCTGCATCAAGTATTAAATTGGTGAGATGTTTATAAAAATGTGGGGTAGGTTTGTTCGGAGCATATATGTTGACTAAAGTTACTGGGATTCCATAGCATAGGCCAACTAGAACCAAAATTCTACCTTCTTTGTCAGAGTGTTTATGTAGTAATTCAAAGTGAAAGTTTCGTCTGAATGAAATGCATACTCCATTTTTCTTTTGTGTACCAGAACTATAGAAGTGTTGATCAAAATATCTTTTAGATAACGTAGGTTCATGGTTTTTCTTGAAATGTGTTTCTTGGGTCATTATTATGTCTATTTTTCTTTTATAGAAATCATGAAATGCAATTGACCTCTTCTCTGCTGATAGGAAACCTTTGACATTCTGTGTAGCTATGTGTATATTACCTGTTTTTGAATGAGCTGTTTGAGTCATCTTGGTATTTATACTATGTGATGGGTTAGATGGTATGTAGGGATTTTCCAGAACACTAGGGGGCGTTAATTATATTTCTGTTCACAATCTAGAGATGTACAGGTCTTGGGAGGAGGCCTATGGGAAAGGAAGAGAGTTAGGTAAGACAAAGGGAGGGGAGGGGTAAAGTGTTAGAAGAGAATAGCAGTATAGATAAGGTTATGTATAGCAATAACAATATCAACCGTTTAAAAAATATAACACAATAGTAATTCTTACAATAACTTCTTTCTCAAGTTTCAGGTGGGAGCTGTATTTTACAGACCGGGTGTTGAAAAAGTATGGGGCTGCTTAACAGTTCTACATTTAGCCTATTAATCGTCTACTGTCTGAGATCTTGCGTTCAGTAAGAACTCAGTAACAGGGGGAGGACTATATCTATTTTGTGATGGGATTACTAATTGTCTTGGACCTGATGTGGTCTACGTCTATATCTCTTTGAGTGGTCACTTTAATTCTTGCGCTAGTGATAATATTAAAAGTATTTTTCAAACTGGGGATTTTAGGAAAGTTTAGCAGTAGTTGTTAGACATATATCTATAGAAGTCTGCATGGGTTTGTACTATTCTTGTTTAGAGTCGTAAGATTAATCAGTAGTCGTTAGACTTTTAAGGTCAGGTTATGTGAGAGTGGGCTACTGTATTGGTCCTCTAGTTATTTAAGTCCGGAAAGAAGCATGTGCTACTGCATCTTCACATGGTGCTAAATAAGTTAGAATATGTGAATGGGGTACTAGGGGGCTTCAATACCGGTATTTTGACCTTGCAGTAAAATGAAAAGCAACACCTATAACATAATATCTTTGAACCACATTGATTAACCTATAATAAAATGATTTTAAACAAAACAGTGGTGTAATAGTAAACTTGATAAAGCATATTTAAAGAAACAAATCAACATAGAATGAATAAAACTCTGTTGTATCTCAAGTATATTCGTTTCATCTATATGAAAGTGTCTATATTTCCCTTCTAGGACCGTCTATTGAGTATTTAATGTGAGAGTGGTCTCTCATCTCTTTATAGATATAACTAAGAAGGACATTATTGTCAAGTTTCTATAATTGGACTATTAGGAATAATGGTGAATTATAGTTACAGGTAATACTAAATGGCCTTTTGCATAATTGAGGTATCAGGGAACATCTATACGACCATTCAGGTATGATAATGAAGTGGTAGATAACATTAATAACAGCAACAAAACAAAACATCATTCAAACCTATTGTTCAGTATATAGGAAGTTAAGTGTTAACTAAATTGTGAATTAGTTATAGACTTAAGAGAGTTCGTATAGATGTACTGGACAGTTTATAACGAGTAAGGCTGTTTTGTGTCTCAAGTGGATTAGCTTCTTCATCGTTAAGGCATCCATATTTTTCTTATATGACCTTCTTACGTTTTATGCATGTATGTGTTTTTATGTGTATATGTGTTTGTAAATACATATGTACACACAAATAAATATACATATATAGATTCCAAAAACACACATTACCTTTATTAAACAAGATTGTTTGTGACATATCAAAACCGGAGAGTGCCTGCTTATTTTTGGAATATACATTAAGGGGCATATTTATCAAGCTCCGTATGGAGCTTAAAGCCCCGTGTTTCTGGCGAGCCTTCAGGCTCGCCAGAAACACAAGTTATGAAGCAGCAGTCTAAAGCCCGCTGCTCCATAACCTGTCCGCCTGCTCTGAGGAGGCGGACAGAACTTGCAAGAAATCAATCCGATCCAATACGATCGGGTTGATTGACACCCCCTGCTAGCAGCTGATTGGCAGCGAATCTGCAGGGGGCGGCATTGCACCAGCAGTTCACAAGAATTGCTGGTGCAATGATAAATGCCGACAGCGTACGCTATCGATTTATCGATGTGCGGCAGACATAATCCGCAATATCGGATCATGTCTGTCCGCACCTTGCTAAATAGGCCCCTAAGTCTGCAGTGCCCTCTGGACTTTGCATCTTAGGGATTGAGTGCTTGTTCCTGCATTTAACTGTATGTATATATACTGTATATATATATACATACATACATACATACATACAATATTTTTTTATTCAACATTTGAAAATCTACACCACTAAATTTATCTGAGGAGATTCCAATAGTGTTGACCTGATAAATACTGCAGTGTAATCATTTTCCTAATGTCAGAATGTTCAGTATGCACAAATACTTTTAAAGGGTGTGTTGCTAATTTTATTTACATCACAGCCTTTATACTAAAACTAAAGGCTTACACAATTCTCAAATACATACACAGAAGATAATTACAATTTAAATTCCTTGACTTTTCTGGAAAGGGAATATATTATGAGGACATATTTAAGAGTAATCTGTAAATAGCTGTGTTTTGTATATGGTATAATTCTATTTAGTTGTCCAAAGAATTAGTTACATCATTAGGTGCAAAAACATTATCCCAACTGAGGGCCAGATTACGAGTGGCACGGTAACAGTTACATGCAAGCGATATCAGGTTTATCGCGACTGTTTGTGCACGTCAGAAGTGGCGGTTGTATTACAAGTTGAAAGTGAATACGAACTCGTGAGCTCAATTGCGATTTACGCTAAAAAGATTATGTGACCTCAAAGCTCTGGTTAGCTGTTCCGCGAAACAAAAATGTTTCTCAAAACACATAAAAAATACATTAAAAAGTACAGTTACATTCATAATAACACTATCTAATAAAAATGTCAAAGTATTTATGGTAAATATTCACATTCCAATGTTCTTCACATAGGGGAATATGTTCTATGTCTTTTTTAATACATATTCCTATATATATCTATACATACTACAGTATATATATATATATATATATATATATACATACAGTATGTATATATATATAAAATCATAGTTATGCAATTACAGAAAACAAGCTTACGGCTCAATTTAACGTTTTTATGACATGGCAAAATCAATGGCAGTGTAATAGCAATTTAGGACTTAAAGGGACACTAAACCCAAATTTTTTCTTTCATGAATCAGATAGAGCATGACATTTTAAGGAACTTTTTAATTACTCCTATTATCAATTTTTCTTCGTTCTCTAGCTATCTTTATTTAAAAAGATGAAATGTAATGCATAGAAGCTGTCCCATGTTTGGTTGAGAACCTGGGTCATGCTTGCTTATTGGTGGGTAAATGTCAGCCTCCAATAAGCAAGCACTATCCATGATGCTGAACTTAAAATGGGCTGGCTGCTAAGATTTACATTCCTGCTTTTAAAATAAAGAGAGTGAGAGAACGAAGAAAAATTGATAATAGGAGTAAATTAGAAAGTTGCTTAAAATTTCATGATCTGAATCATAAAAGAAAAAAATTGGGTTCAGTGTCCCTTTAATTTATTGGAGCAGGTATTGCAATAAGACCCATACTTCATCTTATTGTAATAGATCATAAATGACAACTCAAACTAAATTGCATTTCTATTAAGAATTGATATGGCAATGCCCTTTAATATACATGCAGAGCCACCAGCTCTTGGCGCAAGAGTAGAGCAGAAGGAGCCTCCCCACCCTCCTTCTGCTACTCGCAGTGGCCTAGTAGGCAGCAGTAGTACCATCCGAGGTAGTAGTAAACATGGTTGCACCCCACCTCTAAAAAAGGGTTAATTAGTTCCATAGCCAGTGTGGGAAAAGGGTCAATATACTAGTGGTAGAATTGCTCCTGGTTTTCAATTGTTTGGTCTAAGGCGCCTTTATTCAAAACATTGTCAGACCCAGGAGAATTTGCCTTTTTTGGCCTCGCCAGTCTGGCAGTCCATGGGTAGGGGATATATTTAAAAAAAGTGGGCTGGCCCTCTATGTGCCAACAATAGTGATGTGTCTCCAATTGGGAACAATAGGGATTGCAACTTCAGCAAATGTCTGCCCACATCGCCACTAATCTGCCATATCAGCGGGGGGCTGTATTTATAGTGTTCTTACACGAAACCGACAAAAAGACAAAGTAAGAATATCACTGCATTAATGTATTCCCCCATACAAGCCAATGGAGCAAGAATAGTGGTAAAAAAAACAACTAACACCCTATTTGCGTGCAAACCCAATAACATATTCTCAAGTGTGCTAACCTGACATGAAAATATTAATATTTCACATTTCAATGTTCTTCACATAGCAGAATCTGCTCTATTTATTCATAAATACATATTTCTACATATATATGATGGTATTTTAGTACATATATATATACTTATATACATAGATGATTACATATAGGTATAGATATATACAGATATATGGTAATATCTATTTATAAATATTTAGAACATATTCTGCTATTTGAAGAATATTTGAATGGGAAATATTTACAGTAAATACACAGTATAATACTTTATTAAAAATGAATATTGCATAAATACTTTTTCATCTACTTGACTGGAAAGGGCTCTAATGCACACATATATATATATATATATATATATATATATATATATATATGTCTCTATATGTATACATATGCATGTATGTGTTTTTATGTGTATATGTGTTTGTAAATACATATGTACACACAAATAAATATATATATATTCCAAAAACACACGTTACCTTTATTAATCAAGATTGTTTGTGACATATCAAAACCGGAGAGTTCCTGCTTATTTTTGGAATATACATTAAGGGGCATAACCTGTCCGCCTGCTCTGAGGAGGCGGACAGAACTCGCAAGAAATCAATCCGATCCAATACGATCGGGTTGATTGACACCCCCTGCTAGCAGCCGATTGGCCGCGAATCTGCAGGGGGCGGCATTGCACCAGCAGTTCACAAGAATTGCTGGTGCAATGATAAATGCTGACAGCATACGCTGTTGGCATTTATCGATGTGCGGCAGACATAATCCGCAATATCGGATCATGTCCATCCGCACCTTGCTAAATAGGCCCCTAAGTCTGCAGTGCCCTCTGGACTTTGCATCTTAGGGAGTGAGTGCTTGTTCCTGAATTTAACTGTATGTATATATACTGTATATATAAATATATATATATATATACATACATACATATTTAGACATGTATATGTATGTATCTCAATAGTAAAGCCTTTTGCAAGTCTTTTTTTTTTTCTCTAACACCTGAGAGCTTTGAGCCCTTTTAACTTTTTTGTGTAATTTTTTTAAAAATAATTTTTATTAGATAGTATTATTATGAGTGTAACTGTACTTTGTAATGTATTTTTGATGCGTTTTGTGAAATTTTTTTGTTTTGCGAAACAGTTAACCAGAGCACTGAGGTCACAATAATCATTGTAGCGTAAATTGCAACTGCGTTCACATGTTCACATTTACTTACAACTTGTAATATGAGTGCTCCTTCAGACGTGCACAAACAGCTCGCAGGTACATAACTGT
Organism: Bombina bombina; assembly: GCF_027579735.1. Taxonomy (NCBI): domain Eukaryota; kingdom Metazoa; phylum Chordata; class Amphibia; order Anura; family Bombinatoridae; genus Bombina; species Bombina bombina. The sequence continues at coordinate 150,425,450 of NC_069500.1, read as the reverse complement.
TAGAGCCCTACTTGTAATGTATTACACAACCATAATCACACAACAAATTAACCTAACTACACAATAATAATTACACAACAAATTAACATAACTAAACAATAATAATTACACAACAAATTAACATAACTAAACAATAATAATTATACAACAAATTAACATAACTACACAATAATAATTACACGACAAATTAACATAACTAAACAATAATAATCACACAACAAATTAACCTAACTACACAATAATAATTACACAACAAATTAACATAACTAAACAATAATAATCACACAACAAATTAACCTAACAACACAATAATAATTACACAACAAATTAACATAACTAAACAATAATAATTACACAACAAATTAACATAACTACACAATAATAATTACACGACAAATTAACATAATTACACAGTTATACATTAATTAATTAATTCATTCATTCATTAGAAGTCTTTATCAGATAGAAACTAAACTATCCTGAACAAAAAAAAGCCCAAAAATCCAGGAAGCCATAAAAAATAAAAACAAGGGACCACTTATTTTCTAAATCAGATGTTATCCAAATAATCGGAGTGAATAAAAAAATGGGATATGCTAAAATATTTGTAGCTATTGTAAAACAGAGATCTTCTATATCACCGGCATGGGACCATTGTCATATATATTTATATACAAGTCTACATCCATTCACACTCTCACCATCCTTAGGCATCTATCAGGGTAAAAGGAAGTAAAAATAGTAGTAAAAGGTAGCGATACTCACATGCTGCATTTTCAACCAGAGTGTTTTATTAGGTGACTGAGTCTGAGGAAGGGGAGTTTGTTTCCCTGAAACGGCACTTAGTTAAAATATACTTGCAAGGGCAAATTGCTACTGGTTACTATCTAATATCTATTTATCTATCAATCTGTCATCTATGTTTTTAATTTTGTTGTTAGGTTATTACATACTGTATCAATAATACTTGACTTAAAATTTAAAGGGGCTGTCTACTTGTATTGTTTTATTGTTTAAAAAGATAGATAATCCCTTTTATTACCCATTCCCCAATTTTGCATGACCAACACTGTTATATTAATATACGTTTTACCTCTATGATTACCTTGTATCTAAGCCCCTTATCCCAGTAGTGCTTATTACAAACTTGCATTTTAGCCAATTAGTGTTAGTTCCTGCATAGCTCCACGGGATTGAGCACAAAGTTATCTATATGGCACTAGCACTGTCTGACTGTGGAAAGCTAATACAATGCAATGAGATAAGAGGCAGCCTGCAGGGGCTTAGAAACAGGCAACCATTTAGAGATTTAGAGATTATAATGTATATAAATATAACAATGTTGGTTGTACAAAGCTGGGGAATGGGTAGTAAAGGTGTTATCTATCCTTTTAAACAATAAAAATAATTAAGTACACTATCCCTTTAATGATCAGAGCATCACTAATCCTCTTCATCATATAGATATATGGATATAGTTTATCCCATGCTTAATAATATATAACACATTGTTAGGGGTCAATACAAATAATAATTTGTTCAAGTAATATTATGCATCACTTCCAAAGGGATACATTATTCTTTTACATTTATAAATTATTTATTTATGTTATATAATAGCATGTTTTAAATTTCCAAACTATTTTATTCCTATTTGGCTCGAACATGTACTGCATAAATCATATTATGGCATTTAACACATTTGTGCTGTGTTCTTTATGTATGCTCACACATTTTTCCATCTGCTGACATTTATGACATCTGTGCTGATACTGTATTAAAGAGAGTCTGTTAGCAACCAAAAATCACTACTTTGGTTAACACAAGAGACAGAGAAACTTTAATGCACTCATATTTTCTGCTAGTCTAAACATTTTATGTGTATTACTATTATTGTTAATATTATGGGGCATATTTATCAAGCTTCGGTTGGAGCTTGAGGCCCCTTGTTTCCGGGGAGCCTTCAGGCTCCCCGGAAACAAAAGTTATTAAGAAGTTATAAGGCAGCGGTCTAAAGACCGCTGCTCCATAACTTGTCCGTCTGCTCTGAGGCGGTGGACAGAAATCAACCCGATCGAATACGATTGGGTTGATTGATACCCCTGCTAATCTGCAGGGGCCGGCATTGCACAAGAACTGCTGGTGCCGCGATGTGCAGCGGACATGATACACTACTTCGTATCATGTCCGCTCGCATATTGGTAAATATAAACCTTTGGGCCCATTTATCAAGCTCCGGATGGAGCTTGAGGGCCCGTGTTTCTTTTGCGAGAAACACCAGTTATGAAGCAGCGGTCTAAAGATCGCTGCTCCATAACCCTGTCCGCCTGCTCTAAACAGACGGACAGACATCGCCAGAATTCAACCCGATCAAGTACGATCGGGTTAATTGACACCTCCCTGCTGGCGGCCAATTGGCCATGAATCTGCAGGGGGCGGCATTTCACCAGCAGATCACAAGAGCTGCTGGTGCAATGCTGAATATGGAGAGCGTATTGCTCTTCGCATTCAGCGAGGTCTGGCGGACCTGATCCGCACTGTCGGATCAGGTCCCCCAGACCTTTGATAAATATCCCTCTTTGTCTTTATTTGTTAATTTATGTAGCTTTATATAGAAGTGCGGAAATGGGTAATAAAATATAAGCAGCTTTACAGTTGTAATCAAATGTATTAAACCCCCATTGCAAATCAGGTTTATTGTCATAATTTACAGACTTTCAGCTGTCTGCAATAGACAAATCAAACAAAAGCAATTGAAATAGCTCAACACAATGAATGCTTCAAGTGGTTTCCTAAATTCAACGGAAAATGCAACTTGTAATGAATTCTGCAATCTCACAATTATTCAACCTCCTAAATAGAATCCCTCACAACAGCACAAATATGCAAAACAGGTGTCTTAAGCACACCTGATGCAACTAATCAAGGGCTTCATTAGTTGCACCAGGTGTGCTTGAGCTAGAACACATGAAATACCTGAAATGGCTATTGGTTTGTTAAGCATCACATTTGACTTTATGTTAGAACTATGGCTAAGTCAAAAGAATGGTCAAAAAAGTTAAGAGAAGACATAATCGCTCTTCACAAACATGGAACAGGATACAAAAAGAGAGCAAAGGCACTGAATGTTCCTAGAGACACCGTTGGCAGCATAGTTTGAAAGTTCAAAGTTAAAGGAACAGTGGTTACACTACCTGGATGGGGCAGAAAATGGAAGCTATCAATGGCTGCAACCAGATTTCTGAGAAGGCAGGTTGAGAAAAACCCTTGAGTGATTGCAAAAGACCTACAGCAAGACTTGGTGGCAACAGGAACTGAGGTTTCAGTTTGAGCGCAAACTAAACACAGAAGGTTTCCATGCCAGAATTCCAAGACGTACACCACTACTGACCCAAAAGCAGAAGAAAAGTTGGCTTCAATATGCTCAAAATCAGATAATAAGCCAAATAAGTTTTGGGATTCTGTTCCATGGAGCTATGAAACAAAACTCAAACTCAAGCAAAAATCTTATGAATAAGTTGGTCATCGAACCCAAATTTCCACAAGGTGTGAGTCAGAAAAGGCCAGCCAAGCCTGTCAAATACCTTCTCGGCATCTAATGACAGAACTATAGAAGGGATGTGGTTAATTGTAGCATATTCTATAATATTCAATATTTTAGTGGTATTATCCCGGGCCTCTCTGCGGGGGGTAAAACCTACTTGGTTAGTATGGATAATATCTGGGATAATCTTGTTCAATCGGGTGGTAAGTATATTAGCGTCTAATTTGATATCTAAATTTAATAATGATATTGGGCGGAAGTTTGAGGGTGTTGTGGGTGATTTGCCAGGCTTTGGTATCACTACCACATGCGCCTCTAGCATGGAAGGGGGGAATTTTGCTCCATCTGTTATGGCATTGAATAATGCCGTTAAAGGGACACTAAACCCAACATTTTTCTTTCATGATTCAGAAAGATAATACAAATTTAAACAACAATCCAATTTACTTCTATTATTTATTTTGCTTAATTTTTTAGATATCCTTAGTTGAAGAAAAAGCAATGCACATGGGTGAGCCAATCACACGAGGCTTCTAAGCGCAGCAACCAATCAGCAGCTACTGAGCCTATCTAGATATGCTTTTCAGCAAAGAATATCAAGAGAATAATACAAATTAGATAATAGAAGTAAATTAGAAAGTTGTTTAAAATTGCATGCTCTTTCTATATCATGAATGAAAAAAATGGGTTTCATGTCCCTTTAAGTGAGGCACCAGGGTTTCTCAGAACGTCTGATAATATCTCGCAGAGAAACCATCAGGGCCTTGTCTTTTCCCTGATTTTAGCTCTTGTATTGCGAGTGTGTAAGGTTCAGCAGTAAATTGCTATTTGCAGCATTCAGTGACTAGAGTTAATATATAAATGTTATTTGTTACAAGTGATTAAGATTGTCTGCTAGTAAGTAAACACACTCTTAATCACTTGATATAATGTTGCCTGGTAGTTCTATCCCAGTAATATGAGAAGTATTAATGGGTGGTAAAAATAGGCACAACCAAGTAAGAGTAGTTAGAAACAACTACAGATGTGACTAAGGAGTTAACTGCAGGAGCGAAGAGATTTAGTTTTATCTCAGTAGTTAGTGCCTCAGTAGCGTTAGGTTGAGGATAGCAGCTAGACTGCAATAAGCTGGATGATGTATACAGATCAATCGGTTTATGTGTGTAGCAGTTATTAAGCACAGTGACAGACTCAGAGGTTATGTAATATTCACTTATGTGAAACCAATATACAAAGGTTATGCACACTGTATCTATACCAGTCTTATCCCTTTAACATATGGAACCTGATTCTTGCAGCTGTTGGTAGGTGGTCACTTAGTGTATACTGCAGGCTGTTCCTTATTCCGTAGTACGGCGAAGGAGGAAATCTGTACTGCGTGTTAGCCTGTGTTCTGGGCTGTGCAAGTGAGAGAGCGTGCAGCTCTGTGCCGTTGATGCGTGACAGGATGAGCAGCTGAGCCGACTTGAGTCTCACTGGTTGTTTGCAAGGAAGGAGGAACTGAGGTTCAGTGTCGGGGTGACGTCACCGCTTGTGACTGTGAGAGTCTAAGGCTGCCTGTAAGAGAGCGTAGAGACACAGTACAAGTGATCTTTCTCTGGAAAGGCAAGGAAACAAGTTGAGCTGAGTTACTTCGGTAAACTACTTCAATAAACCAGCAAGGTACGATGGGAAAATTCAGACTATAAAGGGGAGGTAAAGTCAATAATTGATTTAAAAGGTGGTATACAAAGTTAGATAGAGCTGCTTAAGGTGGAATGGAGGTGCACATGACAGAGTGTAATCTCTTGTGGGGTGATGAGTGAGTTGAGGTCTTGTAATTGCGTGCTGGTGATAGATGGGAGCGGGCAATTCTGAAGGAATTGTGCGATATCATGCGTAAGTTGGGAAGAAGGGGTCTCAGGGTTTATATTATACAAATCAGAATAATAGGAGTGGAATGCCTGAAGAATATCTGGGGTGGTTTTCTGAGAGGGTCTACCCGGGGATTGTATTTCATATACTGTATATGTGATTTAAGCTTTCTCTTCCTTATGATCCTGGCCAGGTATTTACCTGCTCTATAATCCTCAAAATGGAACAAGCTGTTCGTTTTCCATTTTTAAAGTGTGATATTCTATCTGTAGAAAGTTATCCAGTGCTTTCCATGTGTCCGTGATTGCGGAGAGGATGGAGGAGTTTATTGGGGATTGTTTATGTTGGAAGTTTAAGTGTGAGAGCTTGGAGGTGAGATCATGGTATACCTGTTGTTGTGCTTTGTTATCTTGTGACTTTAATTTGATAAATTCTCCCCGAAGGAAGCACTTATGCGCCTCCCAGACGGAGAACCGGTTAGGTGTTGAGGGAGCATTAATAATAAAGTATTCGGTCAGAGTTTCATTTAACTTGATAACATGATCAACATTATTTAGTAGTGTGTCATCTAATGTCCAGAGATAGTAATTAGTTAGTGATGTTACGAACATAAAAATTTGGTTTCGCGAACGGTGAACGCGAACTTCCGCAAATGTTCGCGAACGGGCGAACCGGGCGAACCGCCATAGACTTCAATAGGCAGGCGAATTTTAAAACCCACAGGGACTCTTTCTGGCCACAATAGTGATGGAAAAGTTGTTTTAAGGGGACTAACACCTGGACTGTGGCATGCCGGAGGGGGATCCATGGCAAAACTCCCATGGAAAATTACATAGTTGATGCAGAGTCTGGTTTTAATCCATAAAGGGCATAAATCACCTAACATTATAAAATATGAGGAAAAAATGGAAAAAAAACACACTTTTTCTAACTTTGACCCACAAAATCTGTTACACATCTACAACCACCAAAAAACAACCATGCTAAATAGTTTCTAAATTTTGTCCTGAGTTTAGAAATACCCAATGTTAACATGTTCTTTGCTTTTTTTGCAAGTTATAGTGAAATAAATACAAGAAGCACTTTGCTATTTCAAAACCACTTTTTTTCAAAATGAGCGCTAGTTACATTGGAACCCTGATATTTGTCAGGAATACCTGAATATCCCTTGACATGTATATATATTTTTTTAGAAGACATCCCAAAGTATTGATCTAGGCACATTTTGGTATATTTCATACCACCATTTCACCTCCAAATGCGATCAAATAAAAAAAAATTGTTCAATTTTTCACAAACTTTAGGTTTCTCACAGAAATTATTTACAAACAACTTATGCAATTATGGCATAAATGGTTGTAAATGCTTCTCTGGGATCCCCTTTGTTCAGAAATACGAGACTTATATGACTTTGGAGTTGCTTTTTGGTAATTAGAAGGCTGCTAAATGCCACTGCGCACCACACTTGTTTTATGCCCAGCAGTGAAGGGTTTAATTAGGGAGCATGTAGGGAGCTTGTAGAGTTAATTTTAGCTTAAGTGTAGTGTAGTAGACAACCCAAAGTATTGATCTAGGCCCATTTTGATATATTTAATGCCACAATTTCATCGCCAAATGCGATCAAATTTAAAAAAAAAAAAAAAAAAATTCACAATTTTAGGTTTCTCACAGAAATTATTTACAAACAGCTTGTGCAATTATGGCACAAATAGTTGTAAATGCTTTTCTGGGATCCCCTTTGTTCAGAAATAGCAGACATATATGACTTTAGCATTGCTTTTTGGTAATTAGAAGGCCGCTAAATGCTGCTGCGCATCACACGTGTATTATGGCTAGCAGTGAAGGGGTTAATTAGGTAGTTTGTAGGGAGCTTGCAGGGTTACTTTTAGCTTTAGTGTAGAGATCAGCCTCCCATCTGACACATCAGACCCTCTGATCCCTCCCAAACAGCTCCCTTCTCTCCCCCACCCCACAATTGTCCCCGCCATCTTAAGTACTGGCAGAAAGTCTGCCAGTACTAACATAAAAGGTTTTTAATTTTTTTCAATTTTTTTTAGCATATTTACATATGCTGTGGTGTAGCATCCTCCCTTAGCCCCCAACCTCCCTGATCCCCCCCAAAACAGCTCTCTAAGCCTCCACATCTGCCTTATTGGTGGCCATCTTAGGTACTGGCAGCTGTCTGCTATTATTTCACAGTCAAAAAAGTGTTGTTTTTTTTAAATGTACACTACTGTTACACCAGATATGAGTGGTGGCACTGGGCAAGTGGGCACAGTATACGCTGTGAGCCTGACACACATGCTGGCAGGCAGGCAACTGCAATTAGATTACACAGGAAAAAAAAAAAGCAGACTGATGTTCTAGCCCTAAAAAGGGCTTTTTGGGATGCTGCCCTTACAGCAGAGATCAGATGAGTCCTTCAGGACTGTAGTGGACACTGAATACACTAGCCTAGCTATCGATTTCCCTATTAAATCAGCAGCAGCTACACTGTCCCTCCTCTCACTACGAATGCAGCTTCCGAATGAATCTAAAATGGATGCTGTCCAGGAGGTGGGAGGGTCTGCGAGGGAGGGTCTGCTGCTGATTGGCTGGAATGTGCCTGCTGACTGTGAGGTACAGGGTCAAAGTTTACTCAATGATGACGAATAGGGGGCGGATCGAACATCGCATATGTTTGCCCGCCGCGGCGAACGCGAACATGTTATGTTCGCCGGCGAACTATTCGCGACATCACTGTTAGTTGCATGTTCTGGCCAGTTGATATGAAGTTGGACTGCAGAATGGTCAGGCCATGGGGTAGGTGTGAGAGCGCATTTGGTGATTTGGTATAGGCCCAGTTGGTTAGTGAAGATGTAATCTATGCGGCTATAGGATTTATTGGGATAGGAATAAAACGTGTAATCCCTTGTGTCAGGGTGCAGAAAGTGCCAGGTATTGTATAATTTGTGTAGTCTAAGGTGCTTCCAGAAATATGTGAGGAATTTAGTGTTTGGTTTTGTGAGGGGGTTGGTGCTATCTAGCTGTGGCTGGAGAGGGAAGTTAAAGTTGCCTCCCAAATATACCGGTCCCTTAGAGGCATCTAGAAGTCTGTTAAATATTTTAATAAATAAGGGTTTTGGGGTAGTGTTGGGTGCATAAATGGTAACGAGGGTTATAGGCTGACCATAAAGAAGGCCTATCAAGCCCAAAAATCTGCCCTCTGCGTCTACTATTTTATTCATCAGTGTAAAGGGTAGTGTCTTCTAATGTAGTATACTAACCCCACATTTTTTAGTGGGGCCCGAATTGTGAAAGTGTTGGGTGTACGTGCGACCGAAATATTTTGGCCAGCAGTTTTTCTTAAAGTGGGTTTCTTGTAAGTAAATAATATCCGCCCCCTGTTTCGCTAGATCAGAGAGCGCCTTAGAGCGCTTGTAGGGGGAATTCAATCCCTTTGCATTTTGTGATAAAATAATCAGAGGACAAGGTCCCCTAGAGTTTTGGGAAGTCATAGTGTAGGCGTATATGTGCAATAAGCTGAAGTGAGTAGAGTATACATCTGGCTGGTGATTTGATAGTTATGCGATGTGACCTCTTTTGTATATGGAATAGACAATTTTTCATAGCATGCATATAGTACAAGAAAACAATAGATCAAAAACTTTAAACAAACTTTGAAATCAACAATATGGAAAAAAATAAACACATCTCTAAGTCTAGAAGTAGACATACATTAGAGTAAAAGTTCTGATTGGGGTAGAGAGTACAGATCTCTTAATTATGTACCTTAATGTGTCTCCTCTAACCCTCCACCCCATTGGGTTTCGGGGGAGTATCGTCTTTTAAATCCTGGGAGTAGGTTAAAATATGGGTAACGTGGAGTGTCTTAGGGGTAAGTAAGGCCACAGAGGGGAGAAAAAAGAAAGGGTCAACACCAATGTCAATGTTATACTAAGAAAGAGATACAACCAGTGTTACCTGGCCAGGTGCTGTACACTCCGGGTTAATACTTGTGACTTTTTAGGCGCATTTCTTTGGGGCCCATCTGGAGAGCTGCAGTGACCAAATGGCCCCATCTATGGTGAGTAAATAAAAGTAGTTCCTTCCTTCTCACTTTTGAAATAATAAGTGCAGTGCGGCTTATCCACAGCAAGCTCTGGCTGGCTGCTGCTGTCATGCTGTGTATGATGTGATCTCTTATGAAGGTGAGCGAGGCCAGACATTGCATGCATATAAAAAAATTTAACCCCTTGTCTTCAAAATGGATGAGGCTTAAATTTTAACTTGCCTTTCTTTTGCTTTTTTATCTTCTATAAAGTATAAAGGCTGCCCCTACACATTTCCCTGTGTGCCTCTTACCTCATTATATACCCAGCTACTGTATCAGCAGTACATTTTTTGTTTTTGCTCTATGCTTTGACGTGTGCTGATTTTAAAATAAGGGATAGAAGTATGGTATAAAATAAATGACAAATTTTCTTTCTGCATGGGGACATGAGCAATTAAAAAATGTAGCACAACTGTTTTCTGATTAAATTTTGAGAAATTATGTGAGCATATCCTGTTTTATTCTAGGTAGATGTTTAGATAAAGTTTTAAGTGTATGCTGATAAACATTACAAAGGCAATCAGCTTCCTTGTATTTGTCCTCTTTCTCTCCATATGAGTTTATTTTTTCACTTTTCCTTCTCTCTCTCTTTACTTTCCTCACTTCACTCTATCCTCTCTCTCATCTACTTATCTCTCGTATCTATTCTCTGTCCTATCTCCTCCCTTTCTCACTCCGTTTCCTCTCTCTCCCTTCTATATTCTCTTCATTCTCTCTTTCTTTCATGTTCCTTTTCTCTCCTCTCTCTCATTTCACCACTTTCTCTCCTCTCTCTCACTTCTCTCTCCTCTCTCTTCTCTTTCTTCTCTGTCCTATCTCTTCCCTTTCTCACCCAGTTTCCTCTCTCTCCCTTCTATCTTCTCTTCATTCTCTCTCTCTCTTTCATGTTCCTTTTCTCTCCTCTCTCTCATTTCACCACTTTCTCTCCTCTCTCTCACTTCTCTCTCCTCTCTGTTCTCTTTCTTCTCTGTCCTATCTCCTCCCTCTCTCTTCCATCTATTTTCTTTTTCTTTATTCTCTCTCTCCTGTTAATTTTCTCTCTCTTCTTTTCTTCCTCTCTCCTTTTCTCTTTTTCCTTTGTTTACTTCTTTCTCCCTCCTCTTCTCCCTCTTTCCTCCTCCTTTCTTCTCTCTCTGCCCTACCTCTTCACTCTCTCTCCTATTCCTTTCCTCTCTTTCTGTGATCTCTTCTTCCTTTCTCCTCTTTGCTCTTTCTCTTTACTTTCCACATTTATCTCTCCCTCATCTCCTATCTATCTCTTCCTTCTCTCTTCTCTCTTCTCTCTCTGTCCTCTCTTCTCTGTCCTATATCACTCCTGTTAATTTTCTTTCCTCTCTCTCTTTGAATTATCTTCTTCTTTCTTTTCTTTCCTCACGTCTATCCCTCTCCTTTCCTCTCTCACTCTCCTCCTCTCTCTCTCCCATCTCCCCCTCTCTCTCCTTATGTTTACTTTCTTTTAATCTCTTCCATCTATTTTCTTCATTCTCTCTTTCTCATTCCCTTTATTTCTCTTGTTCAACTCTTCTCCCTCTCTTCTCTTCTGTCTCTTTTCTTTCCTCACCTCTCTCTCCCTCCTCCCTCATTCTCTCTTCCCTCTCTTCTCTGTTCTTTCTGTACTCTCTTGTATTTTCTCTCCCTTCTATTTATCTTCTTCAGTCTCTTCATTCTCTCTCCTCTTCCTTTTCTTTAATCTCTTTCCTCTCATCTGCTCTCGCTTTTTCTCTCTCCTCTCTGCCCTCTCTTCTCTGTAATATATCCTCCCACTTTTTCTCGCTTTCATCTGTCGTGTCTTTCTTTATTATCTTTTATCTGTTCATTTTCTCTCCTGTCCCTCTCTCTTGTCTTTTTTCTTTAGAGTGCCCTCAGATTGTTTTTATTTTCAAAATATTTTCAATTTGACCTTTAAATAGGAGCAGCGTCTCAGCTTGGGGAATAACTTAATAACTGTAGATGTAAGAGCCTTGTATTGTATTTGCTGGAATGCTAGTTCATTGCCTACAAAGACTGAGTCCTGCACTTGATATTCATACCATTGTTCAGTTGGAGTTTATGTACCATAATGTACCACCATGTTGCTAGATCAGGTATCATTAGATGTTTTAAATATGTGGCACGGATTATAGTTAAATTTGATAACGTTTTGTGTTGGTGAAACTATTTGGGTAGGAGGTAATATGTGATGTGTTAAACTCTTATACTAGGTTACATAAAAGTATGTCTAAAATGTTTTATGTATCCACAGCAAAAATTCGATTAGATTAAAAGTGAAGCTCAGTCAATAGCACATGGTGTGTTATCTTTTGTGTGGCATTTGAGCAAATAATAACGCATCTGCGCACCATCTGCTTAGCACACAATTGGCTTAGGGCTTGAGATTTATCCAACATGAACTTTACGGTAAACCCCCATAGAAGTCTATTATGTGAATGATTTAACACACCCACACCATCTGACATGCAGACAAAAGCGTTAAAAAATAACTTTGAGAGCGAAAATAGAATCTCTTTTTATTGTGCTCGAGCGATGTTAACACACAACAATACATGTGCGCTCTACTTGTAATCTAGCCATATCATTTTATTCATCAATGTCAAACATATTACTCAAACACCACGTTTTACCATGCACCACAGTTTATAAAAAATATATAATTAAAGATATAACTTGCTTCTAAAGTCAGTGACCTCATTTAGAAAAACATTTGTGTTGTGGTGTCCTTTTCACTTCAAATATGCTTATTTACCACTAATATTAAAACCTCATGCATATACCATCCTATCATGGTGTCAGTGGTTTTATTTTCTGTATAAAATAGCAAGTATAATAACTTTGATAATTACAATATGTACAGTTCTCAATTTGCAAATAGGTGTAGAGTTAATTTTTTGCATGACCAACACTGTTATATTTATACACCTGTAACCTCTGGGATTACCTTATAACTAAGCCTCTGCAGACTGCTCCCTTATCTCAGTTCTTTTGACAGACTTTCATTTTAGCCAATCAGTGCTGACTCATAAATAACTTCACGGAAGTGAGCACAATGTTAAATATATGGCAGACATGAACTAGCACTGTATAGTTTTTAAAAACTGTCAAAATGAGCTGAGATAAGAGGCAGCCTTCAAGGACTTAGAGTGTTCCATAGAAGCCTACCTATGTTTAGCTTTCAACACAGAAAATAAAGAGAAAATATCAAATTTGATTATAAAAGTAAATTGGAAAGTTGTTTAAAATTGCATGCCCCATCTAAATCATGAAAGTTTAAAGGGACATAATACTCATATGCTAAATCACTTGAAACTGATGCAGTATAACTGTAAAAAGCTGACAGGAAAATATCACCTGAGTATCTCTATGTAAAAAAGGAAGATATTTTACCTCACAATTTCCTCAGCTCACCAGAGTAAGTTCTGTGTAAAAAGTTACACTCAACTGCTCCCAGCTGCAGGTAAAAAAATTAAAAAAAAAATGAAGAAATGAACAGCAGCCAATCAGCATCAGCAGTGCTGAGGTCATGAACTCTTACTGTGATCTCATGAGATTTGACTTAACTCTCATGAGATTTCATAGTAAGCTTCCTTTACCTGATTGGTGAAATAATATGAGAGTGCACGATGCTCATCCCTTCAGATGTCCCAGGACAGACACAGTAATATGCTGCTTAGAAATCATTTACAATGGGAGGTGGCTACTGAGGAACTTTTGAGGTAAAATATCTTTCTTTTTTACATAGAGATGTTCAGGAGATATTTTCTAATCAGCTTTTTACAGCTATGCGGCATCACTTTCAAGTGTTTAAACATTTGGGTATTATGGCCCTTTAATTTTGACTAGACTATCCCTTTAAGATATTCTCTGACCAAACCAATTCTCACCACATAAATGATTGCAAGTTGCATATTCAGCATTTTGAAAATCTCTTCTACTGTTTAATATTTATCTTAGGAAGCTTTTAGAAGGGCCCAGCAGTGCTAATTACTTTGCAAGTAAAAGGGCCTTGAGGGAAGATGGAAATAAGGTGGGGGATTTCCTGGCAAGCTGATTTAGAAGTACTGAGAACTTTCTCTTGCAGGAACTCCTTGTCTTACTCTGTGCTTTAACAAACATCAGGAACAATTGTGTGAAAGAGGCCTAGTGACATCCAGGTCAGGTGCTGAGAGACTCAGCTATTAGTGCCATGCATGTTTTATGTCAGTTCAGCTTCTTCTTTTTTATTTTAAGGAAAATACAAAAGGTAAAAATATAAATTCAATATGCAATATATATTTATTTGTACAATCTCAGAGGTGCACTGCTGTACAAGTAAATATGTTTTGCACTTATATATTCATTTCAATAGGTACATGAATGACTAAACTCAGTCTTAAAGGACTGGAAAGTATTTATTGTTTCTTTGATTTTGTCTTAATCATGAGGTTATGCACAGTGGTCTGAGAAATCCATGCCTGTTTGCAGCTTTCAAATATTGTAAAACTAGAACATGGCAGCTAAGTGACATAATATTTATCATTAATGTATTTAAACTGCATTTTTTCTAGCAGCACTTGCAAATAATTGATAGTAATAATAGTAATAATAATTCACTAATAAAATAAAGTCATGGCATGTGTGCAATTAACACTAATGTTGTATCATTTTATAATTAACATTTTACCACATATTGGGCTAGATTATAAGTGGAGCTCAATATTTGTGCACAACTTAGTAATACAAGTTAGGTGCAATGCGAACGCGACCTTGTGTTCTCATTGCACGGAATCTTTGCGTTCATGAGCGATACGGCTTGATAACCTTGCGCAGCAAAGGGGGTAAGTTGTGCAGGGATGGGCAGCAAATTTAAATATTTATGTATATCATTATATACATATATATTTATGTGTTTATATGTGTATATATACATATTAACACATAAAAATATATGTATATAAGCATATACATATATATTTATTGAGAACACACAGTTCCTATAGATCACAATTTAAAGGCAAATTTCAGTGTTGCTTTTTTTTCTAACATCACACATCCTCCAACTTAATTAACACCATAAAGAGAGCCCCGGGAACCCATAGGGGGAGGGGCTTTTGACCCTATAGCAAGGTAATGAACCGGATGGTGGTGGGTGAGGGGGGGGGAGCTAGCAGAGGAGCTTACAAGAAGGCGGTACAGGAAGCTTACCCCCCTCTTCGCATCCGGACCTGATGGTGGGAAGAAACTCCCTCCCACCCTCCCTTTATTCTGACTATTACGTTGTCGCAGCTATTGGCGGGGGGCTTGCCTGCTTTGGGTGGTAACTAGGGGCTTGGTACCTCCTGTAGAGACAGGAGAGGTTGAATTGTGGAAAGGTAAATAAAGTGGAGAAGTGAGGACAGCTGGGCAAGCCCCGTGGGTAGTTATATTACAGTGTTATTTATGATATTTTCTATTTATTCGTTGTATTAAAAGTTGTTAATAAATAAGCTGCGGCCTTTATACCCCAGAGATGTTGTATGTGTGTTATTTAATAGGGGAATGTAGAACCTAATTAAGGCGTAAAACTGCATTGTGCAGTTTTTTTAATAAAATTAAAGATGCTCATATTTTTTTTTTTAATAAAGCAATATGGAATTTGAGGGAGATTTATAAGACTGACCACAGATCTGATCTCTGGTTAATTTTATGAGCGCTAATTGCTATTGTGAGCTTGTGATAGCAATAACTTGGCACTTGTAATGGTTGGTTATGTATTGCACGCCCGTAAATGAGTGAATTTGCCCGTTTACGGACCCATGATAAATCCACTTGTAATCTAGCCTATTATTCACACTTCACTGGGACCATAAATAAACATTTCAGGTAGGCTAAGGAACATGCATGTGTTTGAGCACTATATGCTATGATCATCAGTTGTTGGACTGCCTCTATTCTGGAGCAAGAGTTGCTGCTTAGTGTGATCATATAGAATTTGGGGTAAACTAGAACTTCTATGAGTGTGTCGAAGAGGAAGCCAAACCGGTACTATTTAAAAGAAATGCTGTAGTGAAGTTATTTGTACCCACCTCAGGTTTCACTTTCCATGTCTTATAGGTACTACAGGTATAGGTACTAAAATAATTTCAACTTATAATTGTTATACACTTTTATACTTAAAAAGGAGAGTCTAGTAAAAAATAAACTTTCATGATTCAGATAGGGCATGTAATTTTAAAGAACTTTCCATTTTACTTGTATCATTACTTTTGCTTTCTTCTCTTGGTACTCTTAGTTTAAATCTAAACCTAGGTAGGCTCATATGCTAATTTCTTTTCCCTTGAAGACTGCCACTTATCTGAATGCATTTTGACTTTTTTTTCACCACTAGAGGACATTAGTTAATGTTTGCCATATAGATTGTGCAAGCACTGATTGGTTAAAATGCAAGTCTGCCAAAATAATTGAAATAAGGGGGCAGTCTGCAGAGGCTTAGATAATCACAGAGGTAAAAAGTGTGTTAATATAACTGTGTTGGTCATGCAAAACTGGGGAATGGGTAATAAAGGAATTATCTATCTTTTAAAATAATAAAAGTTCTGGTGTTGACCGTCCCTTTAAAAAAAAAACATTATTTTTATGTTTTACTTGTAATCTGCACTGTACCAGTACATAGAGAAAGTAATTATACTGAACTGATGCTCACACATTTGATTAATTTTACAGTCACATTTTTGTTATCTTCAAACCATCAACAGTATTTTCTGTTAAAGAAAATAACAAATATATGGACTTTACTGACCTCTAGAGGTCTTGGTTTCATGTGCAGTCATTTTAATTCTGCCAAACCACTGGAGTCTATATACACGCAGACATATTCAAAATCAAGCATAGAGGCTAATGTTCAAGAAATACAGGCAGACGCTATTAAAAATCCCACATAACGCCATAAAAAATGTGCATATGTTGTCATATACCATACACTTCCCAGACACGTTGGTTTTTGCAGGAACAATATGAGCTTGCAAACATTCAAATCTTAAGTCACTGTATTTTCTGCAACTGCTATTCATAAACAATATGGAAGTATATCAACCGCGTAAAAACAATCCACAATGATGCTACAAATGTTCTGCTTGCTGGAGAATTCCTTTGTAAGCAATGCTGCAAATAGATGCAAAAAGTATCTACAGTTGTTAAATGAGCCAGTTTTTCCTCAGAACTCCAACAATAATTACATATAACTGTAGCATAAAAGAGAGCAATTTTGCTATTTAATTTACAAAAAAAAAATTTCTTTAAACGTCTGAATAAATTACAAATGATCATGGCCTAAATAACAAGTGGTGCAATCACAAGTTGTGATATTTTTACCACTAGAACCCGTATTAGTCATGTGTGAAAATATATTGCAACCTTAGTTGCTCGAATTTGCAGTAACTAAGGGCAAAAATTAGCAAAGTGAGAATAAGAAAATTCTCATGTTTGTCTTAGAAAAAACCCTCACAAATGATATCAATATATTTATGAAAGGTTATGCGCCAATAAAGTTCGCAACTTGTCATATGTGCGAACAAATTGACTCATGACCATTCGCAAGTCTTTGATATATGCGAATGAGTTATCTGGAAATGCCTAATTCTTCTATTAGTCTCAATTGGCATTTTAAAATGCCTGTATATATATTTGCATGTCTCATATATTTATGAATAGTGGCGCATGTAATATTCACTGTTTTTAATCTCGCCAATTTGTAGTTTGCAAGCTAGTGAAAATAGAGCGATATTGTTGTTTGTCTGGAGGTAAAATAGAAACATTTCTTTTTCTTGCCGTAATGGCTATGGCCTCTATTTATCAAGCTGTCAACCGCAAATACGCTGGAATTCCGCAGTGTATTTGTGGCAAGCCTGATTCGCCGTAGTTATCAAGCCCTACTGACCGGCAAAAGTAGAATATAGCGATGTAACATACGATCCGGCGGACTCAGTCCGACACAGATCGATGGTTACGTCACTCCAGATGTTCCAAACGCAAGTTCGCACAATCTGACTACTTTTGGAAGTTATCAAGATCCTACCAGGTACACTCGCCACTATTCCAGCCCAGCGTACCTTGTTTTCAATCCGCCAATTCTATCAGCCAATCGGAATTAAGGTAGGAATATTCTGATTGGCTGATGGAATCAGCCAATCAGAATCAAGTTCAATCCGATTGGCTGATCCAATCAGCTAATCAGATTGAGCTCGCATTCTATTGGCTGTTCCGATCAGCCAATAGAATGCGAGCTCAATCTGATTGGCTGATCGGATCAGCCAATCGGATTGAACTTGATTCTGATTGGCTGATTCCATCAGCCAATCAGAATTTTCCTACCTTAATTCCGATTGGCTGATAGAATCCTATCAGCCAATCGGAATTCGAGGGACGCCATCTTGGATGACATCCCTTAAAGGAACCTTCATTCTTCAGTTGGACGTCGGAAGAAGAAGATTGATCCGCGGTGGAGGTCTTCACGATGGAGCCGTTCCTCATCGGATGAAGATAGAAGATGCCGCTTGGATCAAGATGGTTGCCGGTCCGGATCGCCTCTTCTTCCCGGATAGGATGAAGACTTTGGAGCCTCTTCTGGACCTCTTCAGCCGCCGGATTATGGATCACCAGCCCCCGCTTGGGCTTGGATGAAGATTTCGGAGCCAGGACGGATCGGTGTGATACCCGGCGAGATGAAGATAAGGTAGGAAGATCTTCAGGGGCTTAGTGTTAGGTTTATTTAAGGGGGGTTTGGGTTAGATTAGGGGTATGTGGGTGGTGGGTTTTAATGTTGGGGGGGTATTGTATGTGTTTTTTTTACAGGCAAAAGAGCTGAATTCTTTGGGGCATGCCCCACAAAAGGTCCTTTTAAGGGCTGGTAAGGTAAAAGAGCTTTGAACTTTTTTAATTTAGAATAGGGTAGGGCATTTTTTTTATTTTGGGGGGGCTTTGTTATTTTATTAGGCGGCTTAGAGTAGGTGTAATTAGTTTAAAATTGTTGTAATATTTTTCTTATGTTTGTAAATATTTTTTTATTTTTTGTAACTTAGTTCTTTTTTATTTTTTGTACTTTAGTTAGTTTATTTAAATGTATTTATTTGTAGGTATTGTATATAATTAATTTATTGATAGTGTAGTGTTAGGTTTAATTGTAGGTAATTGTAGGTATTGTATTTAATTAATTTATTGATAGTGTAGTGTTAGGTTTAATTGTAGGTAATTGTAGGTATTTTATTTAATTAATTTATTGATAGTGTAGTGTTAGGTTTAATTGTAACTTAGGTTAGGATTTATTTTACAGGTAATTTTGTAATTATTTTAACTAGGTAACTATTAAATAGTTATTAACTATTTAATAGCTATTGTACCTGGTTAAAATAATTACAAAGTTACCTGTAAAATAAATATAAATCCTAAAATAGCTACAATATAATTATAATTTATATTGTAGCTATATTAGGGTTTATTTTACAGGTAAGTATTTAGCTTTAAATAGGAATAATTTATTTAATAATAGTTAATTTATTTCGTTAGATTTAAATTATATTTAAGTTAGGGGGGTGTTAGTGTTAGGGTTAGACTTAGCTTTAGGGGTTAAAAAATTTATTAGAATAGCGGTGAGCTCCGGTCGGCAGATTAGGGGTTAATGCTTGAAGTTAGGTGTCGGCGATGTTAGGGAGGGCAGATTAGGGGTTAATACTATTTATTATAGGGTTATTGAGGCGGGAGTGAGGCGGATTAGGGGTTAATAACTTTATTATAATAGTGGCGCGGTCCTGTCGGCAGATTAGGGGTTAATAAGTGTAGGCAGGTGGAGGCGACGTTGAGGGGGGCAGATTAGGGGTTAATAAATATAATATAGGGGTCGGCGGTGTTAGGGGCAGCAGATTAGGGGTACATAAGTATAACGTACCTTGCGGCGGCGTGCAGAGGCAGATTAGGGGTTAAAAAATTTTAATAGAGTGGCGGCGATGTGGGGGGACCTCGGTTTAGGGGTACATAGGTAGTTTATGGGTGTTAGTGTACTTTAAAGCACAGTAGTTAAGAGCTTTATAAACCGGCGTTAGCCCAGAAAGCTCTTAACTACTGACTTTTTTCTGCGGCTGGAGTTTTGTCGTTAGATGCTCACTTCAGCCACGACTCTAAATACCGGCGTTAGAAAGATCCCATTGAAAAGATAGGATACGCAATTGACGTAAGGGGATCTGCGGTATGGAAAAGTCGCGGCTGGAAAGTGAGCTTTAGACCCTTTAATGACTGGCTCCAAATACCAGAGGGCTGTAAAAACCAGCGTTAGGAGCCTCTAACGCTGGTTTTGATGGCTACCGCCCAACTCTAAATCTAGGCCTAAGATAGCTACAATACAATTAATAATTACATTGTAGCTAGCTTAGGGTTTATTTTTATTTTACAGGCAAGTTTGTATTTATTTTAACCAGGTACAATAGCTATTAAATAGTTACCTAGCTAAAATAAAGACAAAAGTACCTGTAAAATAAAACCTAACCTAAGTTACAATTACACCTAACACTACACTATCATTAAAATAATTACATAAATTAACTACAATTAAATAAAACTAATTACAATTAAATAAAATTAACTAAAGTACAAAAAACAAACAAACACTAAATTACAGAAAATTAAAAAAAATTACAAGAATTTTAAACTAATTACACCTAATCTAAGCCCCCTAATAAAATAAAAAAGCCCCCCAAAATAATAAAATTCCCTACCCTATACTAAATTACAAATAGCCCTTAAAAGTGAAAACTTCTGGTAAAGCCATTGTGGCTGCTCTTACCACAAAACTGGCCTCAAAGGTTTTATTTTGACACTATTTCAAGACTTTTCACAAAAACATTGCTTTTGTGCATAATCAAAATACAATAATGCCACTTATAGATGTACTTCATGGAACTGTGTGCTGTAAAATAGTTTGCAATGACTTGCTAAACCTGCTGCTGAGTTTCAAATGTTGCTCCTTTAGTTCCATTTTATACGTGAAATAGCTGTCTTCTGTAATTGAAAACCCAACATAATCAAATTGGTTGAGCTTGCAGGGAGAGCTTATTTCTATATTTACACAAAAAAACTTATCTTTTCTCTTACTGTATACGAAGTGAGACCAGAGAACAATGGGAATGATTTTTGTGAGTATTTATTTGTTTTCTTTCTTTCTATCTTTAAATTTTTATTGAAGAACTAATGTGAATACAACATCCTACTAACAGAGATATGTGAGCTTACAAAAATCTAATTGAAATGCAGAATAACAAGTAGCAGTAAATTGGGTAGTAACTATCAATTGTATCAAAGTTGTTCATAGCCTGGGTCTGAGGTAGCCTGTAACCTGAAAGTGAAACTGTTATAGTTAATGTACGAAAGAGTAATTCTTGAGGTTGAAAGGTGAGGGCATTTCACCCAAGCATAGTCCCAATTTGTATGAGTTTATATATAGTAAAAGTCCTAATTTTTACAGCTTGGTTTATATAAAGTAGAGTAGTCAAAATTTGTACAAAACTAAAAACATAGCAGGTAATTTCTACCCTTTTTACACTTATTAAAACATTGTTACAGTAACATAGAGCCAAAAGGTACATTTATAGACATAGGACTTCAGAATAAAACAAAAAATTGTCATATGACTATCGCTATCAACTGAGTGCTTCTCTAATATAAAAAAGATTATTGTATCCAAGAGATACTAAGTGTGTGTCTAGTATGAAAGAAGGGGTTCACCTCATTGTAAATCAATGAAGAGTAAGGACCATTCTTCCTAGTATGTGTGTGTCAAAACTTATAATAAGCTGTTAGGAAGAAGAAAAAGAGAAAGAAATGGAAAAAAAGAGGGGGAGGGGTGAAAGGGAAGAGGAGAGTGAAGAATGAAAGGAATAGTGGAAAATGAGAGGGACTGGAAGGGGAGAAGAAAAAGTGTTTTCTTTATTTTTGTTGGTGTATTCATCTGGATTTTTGTTTTGTTGAAACAAAATTAAAATTTGATTTTCGTGTCATATGTGCATTCGTCCGAAAATGAATGCACATTCCTATTTATTATGCAATTGATTTGAATTTGCACAAGGTGAAACTGGTAGGTTTCTGGTAACAATGGGAATCATGGTTTGCTTTCAGCTTATTCAAGTAGTGCTTGAGTGATACTCATTTTTAATTGGGAAAACTTTACTTTCAACTTGTAATACAAGTACACAGATGCAAAATACTCAGGGTAGCAGGGTAGTTTCTCTAGAGTGCAAAGTCCTGATCCATATATAGATATATATGTGGGAGTGTGTGTGTGTCTATGTATATGTGTATGTACACACATGCAAATCCACACACATACACATATACCTTTAAGCCTTATAATATATCATATCCCTATATATCACAATTAAAATACTTTAATTATTATTAATAATAATAATGTATATATGTATATATATAGAGAGAGAGAGTTTAAGACTATGGGCCTAATGATCTAAACCTCGCAATTCCAGACATAGTTTTTCTCGCGGACCCTCTCAGGGACTGCCCTGGTGGAATTATCATAAAAAGAGGGGCATTCCCTGTGAGCGGTGAGATGTCTCCTATTGAAAGCAATGGAGCTCCCTAGAAAGGGACACTTCAAACCGTGGAGCAGTTAGCAGTAAGCAGGGGGCGCACTTTAAAAAATAAATCCTTCAGCCAATATAAATCACATTACGCTGCTTTCTGCGTATAGCATCTTACAATCGCCTATATTTTCATATGCATGTGTTTGTCTATAAGAGTTGTAAGTATTATCAGTGATTTGAGAAAAACTTGCCACCTTTTAGTTGGCGATAAAAAACTATGAGATCTGTAGTGCGAAAATCTTTCCAGGATTACACTGGGATTAAAGAGACAATTTCATATACGCCCATGGAACACCCATGCTCAGTTCATTTTACGAAAAAAAGGTGATTTTTTTTGTGCATCCAGTGTACTAAAATTATGATTTACGCTGTGCATATTTAATACGATTTTTTCCTGAGTAAGTTACTTAGAAATCCTACATTTTTGAAATGTTTTGTTATGATTTTTGATGCAACTTATCAATTCCATTTTGTTTTGCATATTTTTGTGTGAATTGTTCATTTATTAATTTTCTAAGATTTTTCAAATACAATTTTTATTTTGCACTTTTGTAATGTCTGCATCTGCTCCCCATACGAAAATGCAATATACACCCCTTAGCGAGACACCCTCTTTTCAGGGTAAAAAAGTGGCTTTAGTTCATTCCACCAGGGAAATAGAAGGACTGGGGAGCATTCGTTAATACTCTTGCCAGCACAGAGACCTTTAAGACCTCCGCCACTTTTTTTTTTTCTAGCGTTTTAGAACACGTTCGGCTTAGTGCACCTTTGGGTTAGCACTCGAGAGAAAGCCAGGACCTGAGTTCTGAAAGCCTTTGCCCCATAGAAGTCTATTAGGTGAGGGATTTAGCGCGGCTGTACTATCAATCGCTAACATTTTACATTCCAATATGCATGGCCTCTATGTGTGAATAAGCGTACATTTCAGACCACAGTGATTTGTTTTTTATTAAACATGTCAAAATGCATATGGTTTGACCAATATGGATGGAAAATATCGGTGCACTCAAGTACAAATTACCTAATATGAGGATCGGTGAGCTAATATACTTTTGAACAGAATATTGTGTAACTCCATACTGTCTGTGATCATGCAGAATTGCGCAGAGGTCTGCTCGCTCTCCATTTCCAGGAACTACAGTGGCTCTTCCCACAGTAGGCCCTGACGCTGTCCATGACATGCAATGTCCAAGCCACACCCACGATAATGTCTCAGCACTTCCCATCAAACATCAATACCACTCACCTCCCTGTCTGGGAAACCGCCTGGAAACATTCTAATATAACTTTATAGATATTGTGCTTATATTTCTGTTGTTGCTGTGTTCTACCATTGCAGTCTGTCATTAAACTTAGGCTAGTGCACACGCTATATTTCTTCTGCTAAAAATGCAAATTAGTACGCTATATAAAAAACGACAGAGCTACAAACTAATAAACATACACTTAGGGACATAAATCACAGTTTTTACACTTATTTTTGTTTTGCCATTAAATGATTTGTTCTGCTGTTGTAGAATGAAATGAACAAACCTTAGACCACAAGAAGATAAATGCACCAGTCTTATCCTTGCATTACCTCAAGATTTGCTGCTAAATAAACTGTCTTAAGCATAAGAGAAACATTTTAAATGTTATCTGAGGTTTTTCACCTCCACTAAATATATTTGGTCACTGTTTGAATGAAGGGATTTTTGTGCTAACTTCTTATACACATACGGTTATTAATGGATTTTTATTACCAATCCCTCTACCCTGTACCTACAAACGTGTTACAGTAAATACACCTTTTTGGACATTAGTCGAATGTTACATAATAAAATAATACAATAGTTAAAGCACTTAGGGCTAGATTACAAGTGGAGCGATATTTAGCACTTTCTTTGCACACTGTTGGAAGTAATCTTTTAACGCGTTGCACATATAACAAGTTGAAAGTACATTGTTTGCTCACAAGTGAAACTCGACACGTGCTAACTTAAGGACTTCATATATAGTGACCTCATTTACTTTGTCTCCCCAAAGACTTCAAACCTAACACTTAACGTTCGTGAGCTAACCCAAACCCTGTTAGATCTACAGCGCTAAAGCCGAAGCCATGAATATTTTACATTCCAGAAGTGCAATAAAATGAGGTTCGCCTGTATATATATATATATATATATATATATATATATATACACATATAACACACAGGGAAATTCCAGCACTCACTTAAAAGCTCTCAGCTAAAATTAAAAGTAAAAATGGAAGTGTTATAAAAAAAAAAAAAAAAAAATCTGGACCTAGTCGTATCCTCTAAGCCGCTCAAAATATACCGTGATCTCTCCACACGGTTAGAATAGTAATATAACAAAAAGCAATAGTTGAGTGGCACTAATGAAAGCTAAGGATATAAATGTTAGTGACCTGATATACTGTATGAATGTGAATATACCCTGTCTAATAATACAAAGTGAAACCAAGTACAATAACTAAGTTAAAATGATTTATTAACCCTAAACATAAAATTACAATCTAAACAATACATATAAAATTATGCTGATAATGAAATGTTGTGGCCACAACTTAGATAGCGTATATAGCAGTTGTCCTATATAACTGTCAATATAGCTATACCGGTATCTAAATGAATAAAAGATACTATACAAATCTTCTGCAAATAGTGCCTATTAATTCATAATACATAAAAATTAATTAGAACTGAGATAGTGACATATAATGTTTATCTAAAATATTAAAATATATCCATGTAATGCAAGTAATATATATAGCAGTGGAACGCTAGATATAAGGTTCATCAAGTTTAAGTGAAACAATGTTTCTGATTCTCCCTGTAACTCCTTTATTATATCCCAATGTGTCAAACCAAGGGAAGCATTGAAGTGAGTGAGTGATTCAGTGATTGATGTCTCTATATACCTCCATAGAGATTTGGTTAAAATGTCTCTGTGTTAATAAAAGGTGATCTTTGAACCATATGAAATTGGTGCCAAGTAAAAATTCTATGTTAAGAACAGTATCCCATGATATCGTAGACTAATGGTGCTTGACCGGTCAAGTGTTTGGATAGTGAGTATTTTTGGATCTCTGTATCAGGCTTATCAGTTCTTGTTCTGCTGTGTGGCAGACTTACCTGGCTGTGTTTCCTCACTAACGGCGTTCTCCGTGTATAGCGGGATACTCACAGTGTCTTCACTGCCTCAATCTCACAGCTCAGTCATCTGACTTGGTGTAGCCTATCAGAGAGTCACATCCACGTCTAATTCTTTGTATGATAATCTTGTATTTTACCTCCGCTGATGTCAGATCAAGGTATTTACTTAATCTTTTAAGTATAGGAAAACTCCACAAATCAACTTCTAAGCATTTCGGCACCAGAATGCCTTTATCAAGATGATTTTTAGGAAGTGGCTTCGTCCTCTTTATACATTTCCAAGCACCCGTATGAATTACCCGTATGTTTAGACAGTTATTAAAGTTGTATACACTTCAATTGCCAATCGGGATTTTTATTATATAAAATATTGTTGGCAGCATAACACCATACTGCCTGGCAAACAGTTCCATACAACTATAGAATACATCCACATATATCTATTGGATTCCTTACTCGCTAGAAAGCCATATACAGTGATGTTAAATATAATTATAATCATTTTTCCTATACGAAAAATTCTAATTGTTATTATTAAGATATTAACAGCATTGATACATATCTACTTTATAAATTATCTTTGTGATTCTCTAATGAATTATTTATTCACAAAGATCTTGTATACATTGATGTTCATTTAGAGTACAGTTTTTACTTATACGGTTGTTGCAGATGGATATATATTTGCTTTACAAGCGTTATAACCTATTTAAAATTCTATTTACATGTATGCCGACGACGCGTTGTTCACCTTGACTGAAGCTCTGACTTCGGTCCCTGCTTTAATTAAAATAATACAGAGTTATAGCGAGATCTCTAACTTCCAGCTGAATTTCTCTAAATCGGAATTTCTTAATATAAATTCAAACCCATCTCATGTCAAACATCTAAGCATAACATTTCATATTCCCATAGCTCAGAGTAAGCTAAAGTACTTGGGAGTTTATTTGTCGGCCTCCACCCCAGATTTGTTTAAGTTTAACTATACCACCATAAAAAATGAAATAATCCGAGATTTATCCTCGTGGAAAAGCAAAAAACTCTCATGGTTGGGAAGGATAGGGGTTCTTAAAATGAACGACTTGCCACGCATACTGTACTTGTTTCAAACCCTTCCCATACCGATCCCCGCTAGCTATATCACACAAATCCAAAAAGCATTCGAACAATATATCTGGGATGGGGCTAGACCCAGAATTCCCAGAAAAACCATGTACCTCCCAAGAGACGAGGGGGGTCTCGGGATGCCCTGCCTAGAAAATTACAAACAAGCCATTATACTTCAACACGTAGTAGAATGGGCACACAACTCCAGGGATAAGGCCTGGATCAATATAGACAGGCAAATTTTTAAGGTGAACAACATCGCGACGTTGGGATGGACGGCCCATAATAAGAGACCTAAATTAATAGATAAATACTATGTCACAGCAGGGATACTATCTGAATGGGACAAAATTATAGCCACCAGCACACATATTTCCTCCAGACACTCCCCTCTTACCCCAATTATTGAACAACCGGATCTCCCCTTCTTTCGTCTGGGTTTTTCCAGATTACAACCTTATAGTCTGAGAACAGGGACGGCGTTCTTCATCATGAAAGATGGAAGAACAAAATCTCAATCTGAATTAGAGGAATCCCATGAGGGAATTTTCACCTCCTGGTTACATTACCACCAATTAATTCACTTTATCACTCATCATAAACACAGGGAAGATCTAGGCAGACAACTAACACCTTTCGAAGATCTATGCACGGTGCAGGTAACCCTAGCGCACTTAATATCGAAACTTTATAAAATACTTAACAGACCAATCCCATCCAACCTTCCGTCATATACATACTCATGGAAGAAAGAGCTGGATAATAACCTAGAGGACGAAGCTTGGCCTCAAGCCTTTAGACTAACAAAAAAAACCTCTGTTTCAGCGGTGATACAGGAAATACATATTAAGCTTCTTTGCAGATGTTATCTAACTCCATCTTGCTTACACAAAATCTACCCCGCGCTCAACGCCTCCTGTTGGAGGGGTTGTGGGGGAGAGGGATCTCTTCTCCATATTTGGTGGTCGTGCCCTTGGTTGGTAGATTACTGGCAGGATGTTTTGACTGAGATGTCGACGATTGTGGGAACACAGATAAGCTATGACCCCAACACCCTTCTGCTTATCTCCCTCCCCAGAATGACAGGCTTGGGCAAACAGCCATTGCTGCTGGTCATGCTCACCGCAGCTAAGAAACTTATCCCTAAGCATTGGAAAACCCAAAGAATCCCTTCTGCTGGGGAGTGGAGATCAGTAGTAGACGATCTCTTGTTGTTGGAGAGGTATCATTACTTAAAAACACATAGATTAGAAGAACATGAGATGATGCTTGCATTATGGAAAAAACAAATATAACCTAAAGTATCTGTCCTTTTCTCCGATAAGGGCTTGTAGTAATGGAACGCTGAGGTATATTTTTTATTTTTATTTTTATTTTTATTTTTTTTCCCTTCTCCCCCCTCTTTTCTGTGTCTGATATTCTTCCCCCTTCTCCCTCTTTTGTTCTCTTCTTATACTTCCTGCTGAGACCTGGATTCTGGCTCTCAGTCTGAGATGTGCATTCGTACATCTGCTCGTAATATAAAAGAAAAATTGTACTACTATATGAGAAATGATTGCTATAGCTTAAAGACTCAACCTTATGATTATATTTGTGGGTGATAGATTAAATTGTCTTGGATTATTGTTAGTCCCCCCTCCTCTATTATATGTATTATAACCTCTATGTTCGTTTACATCTCTTCTCTGGTTATACTGGTATCCTCTGTTAAATTTAAGAGGTTATTGTCTTTTCCAATTTTCACTATGTTATCTTCTATTGGAATTGTCATTCCTGGACATAAAATGTCCAGAGTTTCTATATCTGCTCTGGTATGTTTCATAATTTCTGTAATTTGTTTCATTTGATATTAAATTATAATGAGGTCTATCATAGTTATGATGTTTATGATTCATATCATCTTGATATTGTCTAAGACTATCATTTTGATATCGTCTCTGACTGTCATTTCTCCTGTATGAGGCGTGTTGTGATGAATTTCCTGAATTTCTCCAGTTGGAACTATTTGATTCTGTATGATCAGATTTTCTATTATTAGTTCTATTCCTTTTCCTAAACAGAGTTTCTATTTTATTGTGCTGTGTGGTTATATCATTTATCCCACTGTTAGTCTGTGTATTTACTTCTGTATTTTGTTCAGAGTAATCTTGTTCATCTCTCTTAAATTTTTTCCATTTAGTCACCAAAATATTGTTTCTTACATTAGTAATACTTGTTATAATTTCTTTTTGTCTTTCTTTGATTCTGAGATCATCTGAATGCTTGATAAGTTTTTCTTTATATTCATTAATATTTTTTCCAATATTATCTTAAGCTCTATTCCTAGATTTAATTAATATCTTAAGTAGATTCATTGATGCTTCCTCTAAAGTTTCATACCATTCTTTATTAAGATCTTCTTCTAGAGTAAAAGTACAAATTTTCTTTAGCCTAAGGCCTCTATGTACCATGTTCTTATCTATATATTTTTGTGTGAATGTTAGTTCTGCTTTTAATTTAATTCCATTAATGAGATTTTCGTCTAATT
Organism: Bombina bombina; assembly: GCF_027579735.1. Taxonomy (NCBI): domain Eukaryota; kingdom Metazoa; phylum Chordata; class Amphibia; order Anura; family Bombinatoridae; genus Bombina; species Bombina bombina. The sequence goes on along the minus strand of NC_069500.1, from coordinate 150,396,575 downwards.
TATCCATTTATTCTATATTGTTACTAGGAATATTTCCTTGAACTGTGCTGGGTTGAATACCCATACTTCCTAATAAATCATCTCTTAAATTAAAGATATCCATTATCTGGAATAAGATTGTAATTTTATGTTTAGGGTTAATAAATCCTTTTAACTTAGTTATTGTACTTGGTTTCTCTTTGTATTATTAGACAGGGTATCTTAACATTCATATATCAGGTCACTAACATTTATATCCTTAGCTTTCATTAGCGCCACTCAACTATTGCTTTTTGTTAAAAATGGAAGTGTTAGTTACCATATTTAGCCAAATGGGACAATCCCAGGTACCATGTCAAGGTCCCTTCCAAAACCTGGGACCCTAAAACAGCCACACAATGCAAGCTCTCAATCCAACAAACTAGGAACAAGTGAAGGGTGCACAGGCTTATGTAATCACCCTAGACATATACAAACTACGGAAGGGTGTTCTGCACTCTCAGACTGGACTGGGTACACATCCCATGACCCTACAACATGCTCAGCCCTGGGTGCTCACTGGCACTCACAGGAAGCTGTGCTGTCCCCAGAGTCACATTCAGTTAACCCCAGACAGGTAACTAACACTTCAATTTTTGCTTTTAATTTTAGCTGAGACCTTGTAAGTGAGTGCTGGACTTTCTCTGTGTGTTGTATTAATTTGTTTTGTAATTCTCCCTATGGTTCTTGCACCCAGATCTGTCTGGGGTTAACTGCCTGTGACTCTGGGGACAGCACAGCTTCCTGTGAGTGTCAGGGAGCACCCAGGGCTGAGCATGTTGCATGGTCATGGATGTGTACCCAGTCCAGTCTGAGAGTGCAGATCCCTTACGTGTTTTGTATATGTCTAGGGTGATTACATAAGCCTGTGTACCCTTCACTTGTTCACAGTATATATATACATACTTTATCCAGTCTGAGAGTGCAGACCCCTTCCGTGTTTTGTATATATATATATATATATATATATATATATATATATATATACATATATATATATACATACTTTATTTATACTGTGTATATATATATATATATATATATATATACACAGATATATATATATATATATATATATATATATATATATATATATATATATATATTTGTGAATTGGAGGTCCAGATATCAGCGCTCAGTGAAGGGAGAAATAAAACACAAAAACAACTTATGGTGCAGTATATCAGCACGTATCCAATATTGTTATGAATCAAATAAAAAAAGTGCTCACCTATTATGACCCCAAACATGTGAGGTATGTTGCATGCATGGAGGGGATGTTAATCGCTATCTGTAGTCAAGTTGTTTTCTTCGCATCGACCTCTTAGAGTATGGTATGCTATTCCTCTATGGAGTATGGTTACTTCCTTGTAAAATATACACTTTTTATTTCTTTGAAGTTAAAAACAGAGTTGTTTTTATTTAGCCTCCTTAAACAATATTTCTACACTTTGTAAAAACTTTCAGCAGGTCAGTTGTTAGGTTTTTCACAAACCGTTTCTTTTTTAAAAAAAGTAACAAAGTAGTATCCGGTACTTAGAGGGACTATTAGTGACAGAGATCCAACCTGATAGTTAATTTTATATCTCCGTTATATTCATACTGTTTTGTGGTCCCTTAAGCTGTCCATACAAGTCGATACTGAAAAGATTCCCTTCGATTCAGGTCTGCAATAAGCATAACTAATTGCAGAGTTAAGTTCACTGTTCAAATTTTTCATTGGTCTCGCCGGACCGGAGGTGACGTCAAAGGTGGGAGTGTCCCTTGCGCGTTTTGTGAATAAACTTCACTTCATCAGAGGGTATCCCCATTGGTTCCATTGGAAGGCTTTTATAGCGATTATGTTTCTCAATTAATTGGAATGCTTACAGTTGATTGGCTCACAGTATGTTTAACCCTATTGAACATTTTGTGATTACATCATATCTATTTATCATTAACCTATCTTTTGAGGTGAAGGGGAGAATATTTATACACATGGAGGAGAAATGTTAACACTTAAACATATGTCCATAGTTGAGTGTCTTTACCTATGTGTTTATATATGGGAAAAATCTGGATTTCATCCCCTTGTTTCAACAGACTGTAACATTAGTATAATATTAAACATAGAGATCTAGCTAATATTGCAACTAACACCCGCAGCTGTATTTTTTTTTTTCACTTATTGATTTTGCTGTGATGGATTTTAGGTAATATCACAAAAAAGCGGCAAGATCTATATCTTTATTTAGACCCATTGGTTTGCTTGGTTTTTAATCAATGAATCCAATAAATCTCTCTTTTCCTTAATTCTAATAATATCTCTTTGCCTTTTGAGAGTGAGATCTGTTTGATGGTTTTTATTGTGAAATATTCACTGTATTTATTATAGTATTGTTCAAAAATTTTCCCTTTCCCATATTCTGAATCTGCTTGATATGTTCTAACACTCTCCTTTTCAAACTTCTTTTGTGCGCCCAATATAGAATGTCTTACAAGAACATTCTAATAGATATACCACAAATTCAGATTTGCAATTGAGAAAATACTCTATTGGTATTTGTTCTGTGTCATTTTTTTACAATCAACTTATTCATTTCTTTCTTCTTTTTTTTATGTTTTCAAAAAGCTTTATTGAAAATTAACCAAGTCAATACAACATATATGCTTAAAAGCAAGGACTCTGTTGTACAATAGAAAGATGCATACAGTCACCTGCGTATCAAGAATACACAATGAAGCACTGCACGTACATAGAATATACACACAAAACAGTACAGAAACAAAAAGGTGAAGTACACCTATATGAGGTGGAAGAGGGAATGGAGGGAGGGTAGGGAGGGGAGCATAGGGTGGAGTAGAAGCTCTTTTACTAGAAAAGCTGATGGTAAACAGGGCGGCATCTAGGTGCATTACAGAGTTATCCTAGGTGTCCAGTTAGATTTATAGGTGGTAGACCAGCTTTCCCATTTAAGTTCAAATAAGTCTAGCTTGTTAAGTATGAAAAAGACATTACTATCCATGGCATTAATGTAGACCATAATATCTAAAATAATTTGCCATCCCGGGGGACAGTCCTTTTTTCCAGGCCCTCGCTATGGCCAACTTAGCGGCCGAGAAGAGGTAAATACAGAGGTAAATTTGGTATTTCTGTAAGGGGTGTAGCCCCAGGTGTAAGAGTGCTATTTCATGGGGTTTTGGGACCCTGATACCTAGTCTGATCAAAGCTGAGAAAACCATATTCCAGATCGGCTTAAGTTTTGGGCAGCTCCACCAGATATGCAGAGAGTTGCCAGGTTGACCACATTTCCTCCAGCATAGAGGCGTAGGGATTAGATTTAATTTGAATAACCTCATGGGCACGAAATACCAATGGGAAAGCAATTTGTAGTACGTCTCGAAGAGAGTCGTGCAGTGTATCGCTTTAGAGGTAAGGTCAAAAGACCTGGACCACAATTTTGGAGGATAGGGGGGTGCCTAAATTGCCTTCCCATTTTAAGATAGGAGGAGCTTTGAAATAAGGAACAGCTCCCTCCATAAGAGGTAATGCTGGGATATGGGCTTGTAAAGTTTCCCATCTCTCCGCCACCTGGTTTCCCAGGCGGTCAAAGGGTGGGGGGAGTAGAGTTGAAGCCCCAGGATCTTAGTATGCTCTTGAATCTAGTGTGTTCAAATTGCAGTCTGGGGGGTATAGTCAATAAGCTAGTTTTTTGGGGCGGAGAGGGGGGGCAGTTTGGTGATGGAGAGTCAAGAAGTCAGAAACCTGAGTAAAGCCTAGATTAAACCAGGCGGTGGGGGGGGAATCTGGAAGACCTAGTAGAAGGCCAGTTGTGGAGTGAATGGGAGACGGGTGTGGGGCAACCCCAGAACAGTGTCTCAGCTTGTCCCAAAGATGTAAGAATTCTAATATAACAAGATTGTCTATGTTTAGCCTACGACGACGATGTGGTGGAACCCATATTAAGTCTCTTAGCTGGACCTGGTTGGGCAAGGATGCCCGCTCCAAAATGCTCCACTTGCTCCTTAAGACTCTAACACCCCACTGGGAAATATGAGTTAGCATGGCTGCTTCATAATATCTAACAACAAATTGTGAGGCAACGCCCACATGCAGTTTAGGGTATTGAAGAATTTTATGAGCTACTCTGGCTGTTTTCCCTTGTCAAAGATATTTGGTGAAGCCACTTTGGAACTGTAAAAGCAGGCATTTTGGCAGCCTGATTGGGAATCATCGGAACAAGTAGATTAATTTTAGTTAAAAAGTTTAAAAGCAGAGATCCTACCCAACCATGAGACAGCCTCAAAGTTCCATTTAGTCATTAATGATCTCAGCTCCGTGAGTAAGGGAATACAATTGTCTTGTATCAGATGTGTAATACTGTTGGAGATATAAATTCCCAGGTTTTATATTGTCATGTTTCCAGGTAAAGTTATACCTTTGGACGAGGTCTTGTATGTAATCGGTGGGGAAACCCCAGGAATATATTTCTGTCTTGGTGAGATTCAATTTATAAAATGACATGTCTCCAATTTTTTTTAGGATAGTCAGTAGGGATGGGACAGTGTCCCTGGGAGAGGAAGAAAAGATGGTGATATCGTCCGCAAAGAGGGCAATTTTGTGTGAAGTGCCATGTCGCGTGATGCCCTGTAAAGAGGACTCCTGTTGAATAAGCTCAGCCAAGGGCTCAATCTCCAGAGCAAACAGGAGGGGGGAGAGGGAACAACCCTGCCTTGTGCCATTTGTAAGCAGAAAAGGGGCAGAGCAAAATGCCAAACCCCTAACTCTAGCTATGGGTGTGAGTATAAGTCTTGAACTTGAGGTAATAGTTCTTTTCGGAAATTAAAACCCCCCAGGACTTCCCACAGGTATTCCAACCTCACCCGGTCAAATGCCTTCTCTGTGTCAAGAGAGACGACCGAGAAGGGTTTGTTAAGTCTAGTAGCCTCCAAAACTATGTTAAAAAGGCGCCTAGTGATATATGGACCCTCTCAGTTGGGGATGAAACCAACCTGGTCATCATTAATTAGATTGGGGAGTAAAATGGATATACCATTAGCTAATATTTTAGAATACATTTTGATATCATTGTTAATAAATGACATGGGCCTGTAGCTAGGGCACAAGGCAGGGTCCTTCCCTGGTTTTGGGATTGTGATAATGGTGGCTTCCAGGAACTCCTTGCGAAAAGAGCCCTGTAGGCCAGCTAGATAATACAGGCGCTGCAGTAGTGGGGTAAGTTCTAGGTGGAATGTTTTGTAGAATAGTGATGGAAAACCATCTGGGCCTGGTGCTTTGAGGGGTTTGAGATGTGAAATGACTTGTTTGATTTCTTTTATGGTGATAGGATTCCTAAGGGAATCTTGTTGTGTCTCGGAAAGGGTAGGGAGTTGTAGCTTTTTAAGGATTTGCTGTATATCTATACTAGAGGCAGGGTTAGGCGCTTCTGAGGATTGGATGTTATATAGTGATTCATAATAGGAGGCAAACAGGTCCCCAATACGACTAGGTAAAGTTGTGGTTTCACCTTTGTAGCACAGTGAGTGTATACGGGATAAGCTTTCTTTGTTACGTATTCTATACAAAAGCAGAGTATCCACCTTATTCCCCTTGTAATAAAACAGCTGTTTGACTTTCAATAGTTGCTGCTGTGTGCATTTGAATACTAGGATGCAGATATGGGTTTTGAGGTCGCTTATTGCCCTAGTGTGCACTGCGGAAGAGGTTGTCCTATTCAGTGTCTTTAGTTTGTTTAGTTTACAGAAAGCTTGCGATAAGGGTAATCCTAAAGCCTTTTTTATTGAAGCCTGCTTATTTATTATCAGCAAATGCCTTGAGGCCTTAAGAGTGCCCCATAAGGTGTCATCAGCAACCGACTGGCTGTCATTTAACATAATGAATTCCTGTAGGTCTTTCCTCAAGGATTCCCTAAAAGGGACATCAGCTAATATATTGTGTGGCATAGTCCACAATGGGGTGTGGGGTTTGTCAGGGGTTGCGCGCAGCGTATGGGAGACCTGGTCATGGTCGGACCATGGGCATACATGGATAGAGACCCTTGTGGTATGGTTGAGTGCATGAGCCTGACTAAAGAAGTAGTCCAACCTAGTAAGTTGAATGCGGGTGAGAAAAATGTGTAAAGTCCTTATCTATAGTGTGGAAGGCCCTCCATATGTCGTAGTAGCCAAACTTACTTATAAGGGATCTAAATCTCATGGAGACAGATTCAGTTCTATTATCCCTAGTGGCAGGTCCAGATGACCTTTTTTGTCTACGATGGGGTCCCACATTAAATTGAAATCCCCGCCTAAAATTACCTTCCCCTGTCAGTATCTATCGACTTTCTTAAGAATTTTGTGAAGACATTTGCATTGTCCCGTGTTAGGGAGATACACCGAGACTAGTGTATACAGGACTTGGTTGAGTTTGCAGATTAAAATCAAGTACCTAGCTTGGGGGTCCCTTTCGATAAATGTAATTTCACAGCCGAGGCGTTTCTGAAAGAGGATAGCTACCTCTCTAGATTTAGATTGTTATGGGGCAGACAGGACAGTGGTATACTGCTTGGATAATAGTCTTGGGGTATCATTTAATTTCCAATGTGTCTCCTGTAGGAAGACTACATCTGGGTTTAGATGTGACAGTAACCGTAGGAAGATGCTTCTTTTACCTGGAGAATTTAGGCCCCTAACATTGTGTGTTAGGATCTTTAAAAAAAATTACCTGGGATATTAGGAGAAGGTTGCTTCTAGGGGGGAAGGAAAAGGGAAGAGGATAAGGTTGATACTTCCAGAATACATCTTAGCAAAAGACACATGTAAGAACATTGAGAACATTGTAGTGGAATTAGTCCACCAAGTATGGCCCAACAGGCGGGCCATTTGGGGGGAGTTACCAGGATAGGTTCAAGGTCAGAGTAGTGCGCTTTAAGGCTAAGTTATATATTAGAAGTGTTATAACAAAAATAAATAACAATAACATAATGTCAGATACAATATTATAAAGGATAACTTTAACATACCAAAACAGTGGGTAATAAAACAGATAATGAACCTGAGTGGCTGAATAAGAGAGGTAGGCTAGGAAATTAGTGAGCTTTGTCGGATAGTCTCTCCTAGTGCAAGGTGTATCAGACAAGAGCAGTTCATGTCAAACAGGAATCAAAGCACCTTTTCCCGTAGGAAGGCTTGTTGTCTTGTACGTTTTGATCTTTGGTCTTTGACCTGCCACTCAGGAGCAGAAGCTCTGAGCCTCGTCTGAGCAGGTGGATGGTTAGAGCTCTCAGGCAGGTGAAGAGCCCAAGATTCCAGTAGCGAGAAGCCTTGGCTTAGGCTGGTTACAGTGTGGGATTGGTTTTCTTTGGTAATTATTAATTTCTTTGGAAAGCCCCATCTGTATTTGATGCTCTCCAGCCTCAGGCTTTCTGTTATTGTGGAAAATAGTCTCCTTTGTTGAAGAGTATGCTGCGAAAGGTACAGTAATAGCTGAATCTTGCGGAATCTCTATGGTAGAGGTGGTTTGCGGAAAGCCGCCTGATGGATGCGGTCTTTCAAACTGTAGCTGTGAAAACAAACGATGATCCCGTGGCTTGTCCTAGGCCACAGATCTGGGCCTGAGAGCTCTATGGCATCTCTCCAGTGTGTTAGGTTGCATTTTGAATGTTCCCAAAAGTTCCTTGAAAAGGTCAGAGAGAAAGTCCTGGATCTCAGTAGGTGCCACAGTCTCGGGAATGCCCCTGAAGCGGATGTTACTCCTGCGGAACCTGTCTTCCAGGTAAGCTAGTTTGAGCTCCAATTGAGCAATCTGATCTGATAGGCATTCCAAATACGTTAAGAAACTAGTGTGGTCAGTTGACAGATCGTCATGTTTTCGCACCAATGCATCAACTCGTTCACCTATTTCTGATATATCTTTGCAAAGCTCCGCAGAGCTGCGGTGAATCCCCTGTGTTATGGAGAGAGTTTGAGCTGTCAACATCTTCTGCATGGCAGACTCCGTGAGATATTTTGGAGATGCAGTGCCAGAATTAATGCTGGATTGCGAGTCCTCATCTTGCGATTAGTGATCAGCTTGATTGGAAACTGACTTGGTGGACCCCTGGGGAGTCGGTAGAGAAAAGTTATACAGAACTGTTTTCTTAGGTTCGTTCAGAGCTTTAGATTGCCTCCTAGCAGTGTGGGGCATTTTTAATAGCAGATAAGGAGGCCAGACAGGCCAGCAGCATACAGCCCAGCAACACAGAGGAGCTACATTTACACCTAAATGAGCAGGTTCATGAGAAAGTTATCATAACAATTTACCCTCCAGCATAATTAACAAGAGTTAAACCCCAAGATATACCCACTAAGGGCCCTGGTTGCACACTCTGACCTCCACGCCGTCCAACTGCCACATCAGATGAGGAAAGACCTCAGCGTCAGCCCAAAAGTCCAGGCGGCAGGCAAAGTCTGACCTAGCAGCAAGATGACGTGAACACTTCTGTATTTGAATACAGGACAATGCAGCAGCTACAATATACAGGTACCAGACTTGTGCAGAAAGGAGAGACAGTTACAGTAAAATAACCCTCTTAGTACATTTGCAACAATAAGACATATTGAAATTATCAGCAATACAAATAAACAGGCCTATATAAATATAAGCAGGGAATAGATAAACAAGCATAGGGGCCCAGCTATGATGGAGGGCATTGTGGCCCTTTCTATGGTATGAAAGGGGGTAAATGATGTGGGGCCAGCCAGGAGAGTGTCCTGCAAGGCAGTTGTAGGCTCTAACAGCTTAAGTGGGGTTTCAAAGTGAAATGTTCAAGTAAAAAGCCCCCATTGGGTCAGGTTTATAACCAGGTAGCCCCTCAAGGCAGGTATAGAGGCTAGCCCAGAAAGGGTGTTCTTTGTAGTAGTTCAGGCCTAGATAAGGGGAGCAACTGAGATACCAGTTATATGTTGCCCTGAACAAATAGAAGTCCCACCTGGGAGGTGCTGTTATAAGCAGTTATGGGCATCTAAGTCTATGGGAGGGAGGAATAAGAGAAGGAGCAATCTCACCCAAAGTCCCAATGGCATGTGCCTGCAGGCCTTGTGGCTAACTGCAATGCGATCCAGCTCCAGCCCTCGGTAGACAGAATGCAGGGATGGACGGTGTGTCTTGATGACCAGGCTCCAAGTCACCTCCTGGATAGTGAGGGCAGCCCCTTATGGAGGTATGAGCCTCATATCCCCTGAGCAGTGGATCGGTTCACCAGAAGTAGTGAGGAAAAAGATGGCCACTTTTCGCACCCTTTTGGCGCAGCTGAAAACCTCCGAAGTTGATACTGCGGTCGTCACCTGATGGCTCTTGCGGTGCATAAACCCAGTCCTGGGATCCGAGCCTGGCAGATTCGTGGGGTCTCAAAGAGAGCTGAGGGGTCCACCTGTTATAGCGCCCGGTAAGGTGAAGGAGGCAGATAAGGGGTATGATCATCCCTACACAGGCATCACGGTTACTGGACCCCAAACCTTCAGGTAATCGATGCCCGGCTCCGGAGCAGAGCCCCGACCCTCCGGAGTGGGTGGTGAGGCTCTGACACACACAGGCTTTTCTAGACCTCCACCACGGCAGATGCCAGGTGTCAGATATGCCTGTCTGCAAGTCTCAGTTGGTCCGTTGTTGGGCAATAAAGCCGGTTATCACCCCCTTATAAACCAAACTCACTTTGTGGAGGTCCCTCTTAGGTCAGGATGTTTATCGGCTGAAAAATTTGGTGATAATTTGATATTTCCAAGCAAATGTCCCGGAGCTCACACTAGGTGTGACCGTACAGCTTGGCAGCAAAACTCTGCGCCCCTTTATTTTTATTTGTATGGCTACAGCATACACAATTGTTGTGGCCACATTTAAAAAATCCCTTTATAGGGGGAATGTTTTCTTTTTGTTCTCCTTAAAGATGTAGACACAGGAATAATTGTGATGCATTTATTCTTTCTATAGGTCACTTTTGGTGGTTCAATAATTATATTATTGCTAGTATTGGGGGTTTTCAATATCCCCCAGTGTTTACTCAAGATTTTCTCTATTTGTTTTGCACCATCTGTATATGTTGTGATGTATCTAGTTTGTGTGTTTTTGTTCTTTTTTACATTCATTTTTTTGTTTTTTGATGTCATTTGTTTCTAAAAGGGTGCTTCTATTGGTGTTCCTAACTTTTTCATATGCTCCTTCCACTATTGATTCTGGATGAAATTTAATTTTAGTTTTAGGGTTTCAGCTGCTGTCTCAAAATCTTGATCTTTACTACAATTGCGCTTAATTTGCTGAAACTGTCCATAAGGTATGTTGTTAATTCAATTTGGATGATGGCAACTGGTCGTGTGCAAATAACCATTCATGTCAGTATTTTTAGTATAATTTTTGTGTGGATTGTGTTATTCTCATAAAAAATTGTAGTGTCCAGAAAATCCATAGTCTGTTTGTGAAGGAGAGGTTCTGATTATTTGTATTTAAATATGCAGTAAAGTCATTAAACTCATTTTCTTCTCCTTCCCAGATGATGATAATATCGTCAATGAATATTTTCCAAAATTACATTTTTGCCAAGTAGGTATTGTTTTTAAATACATATTCTTCTTCAAATTTCCCCATTTTTGTAGGTATAAGACTTCATCAAATTTAAAATATTTTTTTTCTAGTGTAAATTTTATAGCTTCCTCGATAAACAGTATTTGTGTCTTGTTAGTATTACCGTTTTTTTTCTAGGAAAAACCTTACGCTTTCAATTCCTTTGTCATGTGGTATTATAGCGTACAAAGATGTTACATCTAGGGAAGCAAAATTATACCTTCTCCAGCTTGCTCCTGTTTGTGTAAAGGGTCTTTTCATATGCAAAAGAAGGGGGAGGGGGGGTGTCTTATTTCCCACTTGCAGTGGGCTTTACAGCTACCTTTTCAATAGAGCTAAACTGAGAGCTTCTAAGTAAGTTTTTAAACAGTTTAATGCTAGATTTTTATATCAGTATCAGTGCATCTTATTCTTTATAGTAGTGTCTATTACATGCAGTTATATGAAAACTGGTATATACTGTCCCTTTAAGGACACAAGGTGTGGGGTATCTCTCAAATATGACTCCAATTTTAGTACCTCAGGTTGTAGGAAGTTATGTATGTACTGGGATAATTGACTAGTGAGGCTATTTATACCTGAGTTGATTGGTCTACCTGGGGGTTTTTGGTAACCCTTGTGGATTTTTGGGAGATGGTAGAAAACTGCCACTCCCGGGGCTTCATTTTTCAGAAAATTAAATTCATTCTCATTCAAGATAGAATCTTTTTTTGCTTTCCATATTAAAGTACTGATGTGAATATGTGTCGGTGGGATCTGATTTTAAAATCTCATAAGTTTGTCTATCAGAGAGTATGTTGTAGGCTTCTAGCATGTAATCTCCATAGTCCTGCATCACATTGCCTCCACCCTTGTCTGCCTGTCTAAAAACCAGATCTTTGTTGTTGCTTAAATTCTTAAGTGTTAATCTTTCTTTAAAGCTTAGATTTCTCTTTTTTATATAGAAATATATCCTCAATGTCTCGTTGTACCAATTCCTCAAAAAGAGTGAGTTGTTTGCATTTTGAATGGACTGGATAGAATATAGACTTTGGTTTTAAAGTGCTATGTCTTAATGGTATTTCACATTCTGCAAGTATTTGATTGTCACATTTTGCAAGTACTTAATTGGATTCACTCTCCAATGCTTCTATAGTCACTAAAGCCTCAGAATCACCTTGGCTCAAGACTACAGGGTTTTCAATTTCTTTAATATTTTTGCCTGTTTTCGCAGTGTCTTTATAAAGTTAATTTGTGTACAAATTTACTGGTGTCTATAAATAAATCAAATGAATTTGTTTTATTGGCAGGAGCAAATGACAAGCCCTTTTAAAGAAGACTTTCTTCTTCTATAGTTAAATTATAGCTGGATAGATTAAAGATTTGTATGTGTCCATTTCTATTTGTGTTAGTGTTTACAGTGATGCTTTTTACAATATTGTATTTTTTTCCTCTGCTTCTTTTGTCCTCCTTTACAACCTCTCCTTCTGTTTGGTCTAATTGTCTTTTTCATTTAACATTTGCATTACACACAGCGCAAGTTGGAAAAAAAAGCAATTGACATTTGTTTTTCAGAATTTATCACCATTTTTTTGGGCTGCAGTGTATTTGGCTTATTTCTTAAGGTAAAATATGTCAGATTTATAATTTGGGAATTTTGCAGATACTAACAAGAAAAGATCTTGGTCTGATAGTTCTAATCCCACTTCAACTAATGCTGGCATTGAAGAACCCATAGATATTGACCCAAAGGCCTTATTAAAGAAGTTAGAAAAGCTTAAGAAACCTGAGATAAAGAATTGATATGATATTGTGGGACTTGAAAATTATTTAATGGTAAATTTTGTCCCAAAAGGGTTAAGATTGTATAAAATACCTATTTTTAATAGCACCAATATTGAATTGTTAACAGACTGGGAAAAATGCCATTGATAATTGTGCCAATAAATTCATGAATATGTTAATTAGATTCAGAGAGCAAAATCTAATTAAAATTAATCAAGATATCTTATTTATAGACCCCAGTAAATTTGTACGCAAATTAAATTTACAAAGACACTATGCGAAAACAGGCAAAAATATTAGAGAAATTGAAAACCCTGTAGTCTTGAGCCAAGGTGATTCTGAGGCTTTAGTGACTATACAAGCATTGGAGAGTGAATCCAATCGAGTACTTGCAGAATGTGACAATCAAATACTTGCAGAATGTGAAATATCATTAAGACATAGCACTTTAAAACCAAAGTCTATATTCTATCCAGTCCATTCAAAAGGCAAACAACTCACTCTTTTTGAGGATTTGGTACAACAAGACATTGAGGATATGTGTAATAATTTCTATATGTGTAATAATTTCTATATAAAAAAGAGAAATCTAAGCTTTAAAGAAAGATGAGCACTTAAGAATTTAAGCAACAACAAAGATCTGGTTTTAAGACAGGCAGACAAGGGAGGAGGCATTGTGATGCAGGACTATGGGGATTACATTCTAGAAGCACACAAAATACTTTCTGATAGACAAACATATGAGATTTTAAAATCAGATCCCACCGACACATATTCACATCAGTACTTAAATTTAATATGGAAAGCAAAAAAAAGATTCTATTTTGAATGAGGATGAATGAAATTTTCTGAAAAATGAAGCCCCTAGAGTGACAGTTTTCTACCATCTCCCAAAAATCCACAAGGGTGACAATAAAACCCCAGGTAGACCAATCATCTCGGGTATAAATAGCTTTACTAGTCAATTATCACAGTATATAGATAACTTCCTACAACCTGAGGTACCAAAGTTGGAGTCATAGTTGAGAGATACCCCACACCTTTTGTCCTTAATAGACACTCTGCCCTGAAATGACAACTACCATTTTGCTTCCTTAGATGTAACATCTTTGTACACTATGATACCACATGACAAAGGGATTGAAAGCATAAGGTTTTTCCTAGAAAAAAACAGTAATACTAACAAGACACAATACTGTTTATCGAGGAAGCTATACAATTTATACTAGAAAAAAATTATTTTAAATTTGATGAAGTCTTATACCTACAAAAATGGGGGATGGCAATGGGGACAAAACTTGCCCCGAATTTTGCCAATTTATATATGGAGAAAATTGAAGAAGAATATGTATTAAAAATCAATCCCTACTTGGCAAAAATTAAATTTTGGAAAAGATTCATTGACAATATTATCATCATCTGGGAAGGAGAAGAAAATGAGTTTAATGACATTACTGCATATTTAAAAACAAATAATCAGAACCTCGCCTTCACAAACACCTGGGGTGATAAGACTATAGATTTCCTGGACATTACGATTTTTTATGAGAATAACACAATCCACACAAAAAATTATACTAATAAAACTGACACTAATGGTTATTTGCACGCGACCAGTTGCCATCATCCAAATTGAATTAACAACATACCTTACGGACAGTTTCAGTGAATTAAGCAAAAGTGTAGTAAAGATCAAGATTTTGAGACAGCAGCTGAAACCCTAAAACTAAAATTAAAAGAAAAAAATTATTCAGAATCAATAGTGGAAGGAGCATATGAAAAAGTTAGGAACACCAATAGAAGCACCCTTTTAGAAACAAATCACATCAAAAAACAAAAAATGAGTGTAAAAAAGAGCGAAAACACACAAACTAGATACATCACAACATATACAGATGGTGCAAAACAAATAGAGAAAATCTTGAGTAAACACTGGGGGATATGGAAAAAAGACCCAATACTAGTAATAATATAATTACTGAACCACCAAAAGTGACCTATAGAAAGAATAAAAGTATCACAAATATTCTTGAGCCTACATCGTTAAGGAGAACACAAAAAGAGAAAGAAAAAATTCCACCTATAAATGGATTTTTTAAATGTAGCCGCAACAATTGTGTATGCTGTAGTCATACAAATAAAAATAAAGAAATGAATAAGTGGATTGTAAAAAATGACACAGAACAAATACCAATAGAGTATTTTCTCAATTGCAAATCTGAATTTGTGGTATATCTATTAGAATGTTCTTGTAAGAAATTCTATATTGGGCGCACAAAAAGAAGTTTGAAAAGGAGAGCGTTAGAACATATCAACAATATAAAAGAAGTAGATTCAGAATATGGGAAAGGGAAACATTTTGAACAATACCATAATAAATACAGTGAATATTTCACAATAAAAGCCATCAAACGGATCTCACTCTCAAAAGGCAAAGAGAGATTATTAGAATTAAGGAAAAGAAAGACTTATTGGATTCACCGATTAAAAACCAAGCAAACCAATGGGTCTAAATAAAGATATAGATGTTGCCGCTTTTTTGTGATATTACCTAAAATACATCACAGCAAAATCAATAAGTGAAAAAAAAATACACCTGCGGGTGTTAGTTGCAATATTGACTAGAACTCTATGTTTAATATTATACTAATGTTACAGTCTGTTGAAACAAGGGGATGAAATCCAGATTTTCCCCATATATAAACACATAGGTAAAGACACTCAACTATGGACATAAGTTAATGAGGCCTAATTATTATTGTGCGAGCGGACATGATCCGATGCTGTCGGCATCTATTATTGCACCAGCAGTTCTGGTGAACTGCTTGTGCAATGCCGCCCCCTGCAGATTCGCGGCCAATCAGCCACCAGCAGGGGGTGTCAATCAACTCGATCGTATTGGATAGCGTTGATTTTAGAAGATGTCTGTCCGCCGCCTCAGAGCAGCCGGACAGGTTATGGAGCAGCGGTCTTTAGACTGCTGCTTCATAACTTGTGTTTCTGGCTAGCCTGAAGGCTCACCAGAAACACGAGGCTTCAAGCTCTATACGGAGCTTGATAAATATGCCCCTAAGTGTTTTCATTTCTCCCCCATGTGTATATATATTCTCCCCTTCACCTTAAAAGATAGGTCGATGATAAATATATATGTAAATATATGCGATGTAATCACAAAATATTCAATATGGTTAAACAGGGTTGAGCCAATCAACTGTAAGCATTCTAATTAATTGAGAAACATAACTGCTATAAAAGACATCCAATGGAACCAATGGGCATACCCTCTGATGAAGTGAAGTTTATTCACAAAACGTGTAAGGGACACGCTATCATGAACTAAATTCCTGTCAGTTAAAAATATTAGGCTTGTAGCTGATTCCTTATATTCAGCTCATATAGCTTTAGATGAGTGATGCATAAGGTATTAGCAGATTTATATTAGTAGCTATTAGAATAAGATTACCCCACAAGTTATAACTTGATACTCTAGGGTTAATGAAGGTAATGATTTGTGATTTAGACTCATAAACTCTCTAGAGATAATTATAAATAAGACTGAGGTCAAATGAGAAACAAGGAAGTTCTGTTATATTCGGCAAATGTGATTCAGGTTTGAGAGACAATATGCACAGGTAACTTATAGCATTTACTTGAGGAAATAGTTCAATTTGAGAGTGCATACAAAAAGATACTTGCGGTTACTGAACAGTGAGAAGCGTGGGGTGTTTAACCGAAGCGGCGTCTGACTCTGTGACAGAGACGCTACTGGATGTTTGCAGGGAAGCGTGTGCCGCGTAAGCTCTGAGCAGCGTCTGTTAGGTGGTTGTGACTCAGATGTGAGGCGGTGATGGATGACGTCAGGATTCCAGCTACGGCAAAAGGAGAACTCAGAATAGTTGATAAGTATGCTGAATGAGAGTAAGCTGAGAATTCAGATTAGTTATGCAGGGTAAATATACAAAGGTATATAAGGCTGTGAAGGTAGAGGCTTGAAATCAGGATGAGCTGAGAGTTCAAGGAAACAATCCAGATCACAACTTCAATAATCAAGCAACAACCAGGTGTTGCTGATAGCCTTATATAGGCCAACAATAAAGGTGGACAGATAGAAGTTAAGGTGGAATTATGACACACGCCCACCTTTGCCGTCACTTCCAGTCCGGCGAGACCGATGAAAAATTTGAAACAGTGAACTTTACTCCACAATTAGCTCTGCTTATTGCAGACCGGAATCTCAGGGAATCATTTCAGTATTGACTTTGGACAGCTTAAGGGACCACAAAACAGTGCGAATATCACAGAGATATAAAAATAACCATCAGGTTGGATCTCTGTCACTAACAGTGCCTCTAAGTATCGGATACCACTTTGTTACTTTTTTAAAAGAAACGGTTTGTGAAAAACCTGACAACTGACCTGCTGAAAGTTTTTACAAAAGTGTGGAAATATTGTTTTAAGAGGCTAAATAAAAATGACTCTGTTTTTAACTTCAAAGAAATAAAAGTGTATCTTTTACAAGGAAGTAACCACACTCCATAGAGGAATAGAATTCACAACAACTTGACTACAGATAGGGATTAACATCCCCTCTGTGCATGCAACATACCTCACATGTTTGGGGTCATGATAGGTGAGCACTTTTTATTTGATGCATGACGATATTGGATAAGTGCTGATGTACTGCACCATAAGTTGTTTATGTGTTTTATTTCTCCATTCTCTGAGCGCTGATATCTGGCCCTCCAAATCACAAACTTTTACCCTATTTTCCACTGGTGATAGTGGAATTCCCAGATGTAGCAGCCATTGAAATACACCAGGAGAAACTTTGAAGCAGATTTATTTAACATTTGCATTACACACAGCACAAGTTGAAAAAAAACCTATATATATATATATATATATATATGTATATTTATTTATTTATATATAAATAGAGAGAGAGAGAGATAAATGTTTCTGTATATAGGTTTGGGAAAGTGCTCCGTTTTCAGGTTTTTCAATATTATGTGAAGACAAAAAATCACAATAAATAGAATCTATAGTGTAGATTCAGAAATCAACCCAATTGAATACGATCGGGTTGATTGACACCCCCTGCTAGCGGCCAATTGGCCATGAATCTGCAGGGGGCGGCATTGCACCAGAAGTTCACAAGAACTGTTGGTGCAATGATAAATGCCCACAGCGTATACTGTCAGCATTTATCGATGTGCAGTGGAACATGATACGCTACTTCGTATCATGTCCGCTTGCACATTGTTAAATATGCTCCAAGGTCTCAGGTGTTAAGAAAAAAAATCAGGCAGATAGTAAACCCGAATTTTTTCTTTCATGATTCAGATAGAGCAGCAATTTTAAAGGGAAATTAAACCCAAACATTTTCTTTCACGATTCAGATAGAAAATACAATTTTAAACAACATTCCTATTTACTTGTATTATTTAATTTGCTTCATTATTTAGATATCTTTTGTTAAAGAAATAGCAATGCACATGGGTGAGCCAATCACATGAGGCATCTATGTGCAGCTACCAATCAGAAGCTACTGAGTCTATCTAGATATGCTTTTCAGGAAAGAATATCAAGAGAAGGGAGCAAATTAGATAATAGAAGTAAATTAGAAAGTTGTTTAAAATGGTATTCTCCATCTGATTCATGAAAGAAAATTTTTGGGTTTAATGTCCCTTTAAGCAACTTTCTAATTTACTTCCATTATCAATTTTTCTTCATTCTCTTGGTATCATTATTTGAAAAAGTAGGAATCTAAGCTAAGGAGCTGGCTCATTTTTGGTTCAGCACCCTGGCTAGCGCTTGCTGATTGTTGGCTACATTTAGCCACCAATAAGCAAGTGCAACCCAGGTTCTGAACCAAAAACTGTCCAGCTCTTAAAGGGACAGTCCTGTCCAAAATAAACTTTCATGATTCAAATAGGGCATGTCATTTTAAACAACTTTCCAATTTACTTTTATCACCAATTTTGCTTTGTTCTCTTAGTATTCTTAGTTGAAATCTTAACCTTGGTAGGCTCATATGCTAATTTCTTAGACCTTAAAGGCCGCCTCTAATCTGAATGCATTTTGACAGTTTTTCGCCACTAGAGGGTGTTAGTTCATGTGTGTCATATAGATAACATTGAGCTCATGCATGTAAAGTTACCTAGGAGTCAGCACTGATTGGCTTAATTGCAAGTCTGTCAAAAGAACTGAAATAAGGGGGCAGTCAGCTTAGATACAAGGTAATCACAGAGGTAAAACATGTATTATTATAACTGTGTTGGTTATGCAAAGCTGGGGAATGGGTAATAAAGGGATTATCTATATTTTTATTGGTGTTGACTGTCCCTTTAAGCATACATTCCTGCTTTTCAAATAAAGATACTAAGAGAAGGAAGACAAATTGATAATAGGAGTAAATTAGAACGTTGCTTAAACTTGCATTCTCTATCTGAATCAAGAAAGTTTAATTTTGACTTTAGTGTCCCTTTAACATAGATATACATACATACACATGTCTAAATATATATTATATTATATGGTTATATGTCTGTACATATGTATTCATGTATTTTTATGTCTATATATCTATTTACAGACATAAATGTACATATAAATACATATGTACACATATGTAGACATTTATATAAGTGCATTGAGCCCTTTGCAGTTAAGTAGATAAAAACATGTAAAATCATATTTATGTAATATTCATATTTAACAAAGTGTTATACTGTGTATTTACTGTAAATATTTTACATTCCAATGTTCTACATAAGTAGCTTTAAATATATTCCTATACATATCTGTATATATCTATACCTATATATAATTATGTAGATATTTAAAGGGCCATTAAACCCAAAATCTTTCTTTCATGATTCAGATAGAGAATAAAAATTTAAACAACATTACAATTTACTTCCATTAATTATTTTGCTTCATTTTTTAAATATCCTTAGTTGAAGAAAAAGCAATGCACATGGTGAGCCAATCACATGAAGCTTCTATGTGCAGCAACCAATCAGAAGCTAGTGAGCATATCTAGATATGCTTTTCATCAAAGAATATCAAGAGAATAAAACAAATTAGATAATATAAGTAAATTAGAAAGATGTTTAAAATTGCATTCTCTTTCTAAATCAAAAAAGAAAAAATGTGGGTGGCATGTCCCTTTAAGTATAGATATATATTGTACCAAAATACCATCATATATACTGTATGTAGAAATATGTATTTATAAATAAATAGAACATATTATGCTATGTGAAGAACATTAGAATGTGAAATATTAATATTTTCATGTCGATTAGTGCACTTGAGAATATAAGATTGCATTTGCGCATGTTTAGGGTGTTAGTTTTTACGTGCATTGGGTTAGCACACAAGCGAAAACAGTTTACTTTCAACTCATATACAAGCGCAACCCGACACACAAAAAGTTTACTTCTAGCGCAGTTAATGCTCGAGCAGGAGCGTTAAATAGCGATCCACTTGTAATCAAACCCTTAATAAGTAAAATATTTGTAAGGGCTAATTAAACTATGCAGCAAACCAATTTCAAGGTTTTGTGCAAGTGTTTAATGTGTCCCAATTTATTGGACTTAGGATTTTAAAGTATTAATAACTACCTTCAAGTTTAGCGCACATGAAGAATTTTTTTTACTCCTGTCTGGTTTTGCGCATAGTTAACGCATACACACTGGCGTTCAAAAGTTTGGGATTAATTAGACATTTGCTTATTTTTCATGAAAACATACATGAAATGAGTTTCAATAGGAAACTTCATCATAGAATCCTCCATGTGCAGCAATTACAGCGTTGCAGACCTATGGCATTCTAGTTGTCAATTTGTTGAGGTAATCTAAAGAGATTTCATCACATGCTTCCTGAAGCACCTCCCACAAATTGGATTGGCTTGATGGACACTTCTTACGTACCATATGGTAAAGCTGTTCTCACAACAGCTCAATGGGGTTGGGATCTGGTGACTCTGCTGGCCACTCCATTCAAGACAGAATACCAGCTGACTGCTTCTTCCCTACATAGGTCTTGCATAGTTTGGAGCTGTCATCTTTTAGGAGGAAATTGGCTCCAATCAAGCACTGTCCACAGGGTATGGCATGGCGTTGCAAAATGGAGTGATAACCGTACTTCTTTATTTACGGTCCCTTTTACCCTCTATAAGTCTCCCAATTTACCACCACCAAAGCACCCCTAGACCATCACATTACCTCCACCATGCTTGACAGGTGGCATCAATTACTACTCCAGCATCTTTTCGTTTGGTCTGCATCTCACAAATGTTCTTCTTTGTGATACAAACACCTCAAACTTAGATTTGTCTGTCCATAACACTTTTTTCCAATCTTCCTCTGTCCAGTGTCTGTGTTCTTTTGCCCAAGTTAATCTTTTCTTTTTATTGGAGAGTCTGAGATACAGATTTTTCTTTGCAACTAGGCCTAGAAGGACAGCATTCCAGAGTTGCCTTTTCACTGTTGACCTTGAGACTAGTGTTTTGCGGGTACTATTTAATAAAGCTGCCAGTTGAGGATCTGTGAGGCGTCTGTTTCAAACAAGACACTCTAATGTTCTTGTCCTTTTGCTCAGTTGTGCACTGGGCAGGGGCCTCACGCTCATCTATCTAATCTGGTTAGAGCCAGTTTGCGCTGATCTGTCAAGTGAGTAGTACACTGCGTTGTACGAGATCTTTAGTTTCTTGACAATTTCTCGCATGGAATCGCCTTAATTTCTCAGAACAAGAATAGACTGACGAGTTTCAGAAGAAAGTTCTTTGTTTCTGGCTATTTTGAGCTTGTAATCAAACCCACAATTGATGATGCTCCAGATACTCAACTAGTCTAATAAAGGCCAGTTTTATTGCTTCTTTTCAGCTGTGCTAACATAATTGCTAAAGGAAACAAAAAGGGGTGGCCAATGGCACTACTGATTGCAAATGTTCAAAACTCATACGGCTAGATTTAGAGTTCTGCGGCCAAAGGGGTGCGTTAGCTACGCGTGCTTTTTCCCCCCCGCACCTTTTAAATACCGCTGGTATTTAGAGTTCACAGAA
This sequence comes from Bombina bombina, assembly GCF_027579735.1. Lineage (NCBI taxonomy): Eukaryota > Metazoa > Chordata > Amphibia > Anura > Bombinatoridae > Bombina > Bombina bombina. The sequence goes on along the minus strand of NC_069500.1, from coordinate 150,375,150 downwards.
TGGCTGCGTTAGGCTCCAAAAAGGGAGCGTACAGCATAATTTACCGCCACTGCAACTCTCAATACCAGTGGTGCTTACGGACGCGGCCAGCTTAAAAAACGTGCTTGTGCACGATTCCCCCATAGGAAACAATGGGGCTGTTTGAGCTGAAAAAAAACACCTGCAAAAAAGCAGCGTTCAGCTCCTAACGCAGCCCCATTGTTTACTATGGGGAAACACTTCCTACGCATAATAAGTGTAAGGTTAGGGGTGTTTAGACTTGGGGTACATGTTAGAGTGTTAGGTGCAGACGTAGGAATTCGATCAAACAGCCTGATTGGAGGATTACTATCTAAATAATAGTGCAAATTCGCACACACAAGTCTTATATCTATACTTTAAGCTTTAAGCTTATCAAACAAAAACTTTTTTGACCAGGCTATATAAAACCCGGCAATGTTATTTTGGTAACAGAGCACAAAGATCTGTCAAACTATGCCTTATTTGCAACAAACATTTACAGCTCATTGAAACCACGGCTACTAATTATTTGGTTTAATATCTGCAATACTTAATCGCTAAATGTAACCCCTTTTTTCATATAGTTAACACCTTCGGGGTGAACAATAAACCGTTACATATAATAGGGGGTACATATATAGGATATTAATCTGATCAAATAGATAACTGAATACACTGAGCAACAGCGTGACTGATCACAGGCTCAATATTATTGCAACAATTACAAACATATTCGTTGCTTGCCTATATGTGTCCATTTCCTTGTATATGAATCTAATCTACCATATAAGACTGGTAATTGATACATTTTATGAACAAGAAAGATATCTAGTGACTGATAATACAATGTCAAATCACAAACACTATATTTACTGAAACACAAAATAGCACTACAATTCTCTGCAGACTATCATTTACACATCAGCATTGTATATAGTGACAACCAAATTTATTTGACTATTTTCTCCAACCTCTAATTAAACTCATATCGTGAGACCACCCCCAATGACCAATATAACACTCCACTTCAATATAAGTGGACATAGTGATCCCAATAAATTCAGTCAATTGTGTGTGTTTTTAAGTTCAATTTTTCCCTTTATTTTAAAGTTTTAACAATCAATAAAAGTTCAATTTTAAACAAAGCAACCTCCACTCTATTTCTAACTGAGAAGTGGTATTAATAATATGAACTTATACCTTGTTAATTATGCTACTGTATATCCAAATATAACTCTTAAAGGAACCACATTTTTTTCTTTAGTGATTCAGATAGAGCATGCAATTTTAAGCAACTTTCTAATTTACTCCTATAATCAATTTTTTCTTTATTCTCTTGCTATCTTTATTTGAAAAAGAAAGCATCTAAGCTATTTGTTTGGTTCAGGACCCTGGAAAGCACTTGTTCATTGGTGGATGTATTTATCCACCAATCAGCAAGAACAACCGAGGTTGTTCACCAAAAATGGGCCGGCATCTAAACTTACATTCTTGCATTTCAAATAAAGATACCAAAAGAATGAAGAAAATTTGATAAAAGGAGTAAATTAGAAAATTGCTTAAAATTGCATGCTCTATCTGAATCACAAAAGAAAAAATGTGGGTTCAGTGTCCCTTTAAGTGTTATATGTGTATTCTTTATAGGGGTTTCTTTAACTCACTAGTATTCTCTATAATTGAAAAAGGGTTTTCTAATGAACAATTAGCCTTTTTTAAACGATAAACTTGGATTATCAAACCCAACGTGCCATTGGAAAACAGTACAGATGACTGCTGATAATGGGCCTCTTCCCACCTATGTAGATATTCCATTGAAAATCAACAATTTCCAGCTAAAATAGTCACTTACAACATTAAAAATGTCTACACTGTATTTTTGATCAATTCAATGTTATTTTAATGGACCAAAAAATAGATTTTCTTTTAAAAACAATTAAATTTCTAAGTGAACCCAAACTTCTGAACAATAGTGTGTGTGTATGTGTATATATAATATATATATATATATATATATATATATATATATATATATAAAACACAGGACCACACTCACATCCTAAGCCACAGCAAACTCCACAGCCCTGAACACTGACAGACAGCTGCAAAGTTCCCAGCAACCCAGGCAGTTAACCCCAGAGCAGCCTGGGCGACAGGTCCGCAGGGAAGCATTACAAACATTATCAACACAACACACAGAAAACCCGGCACTCTCCAGCAGATTCACAGCAATGTTTAAAAGCAAAACTGGGGCAAGTCAGTTACATTTGGCGCCAAGGGATCAAGCCCAGGACCACGACAAGGTCTCCCCCTTCCTGGGACCCTAAACCAGCACCCACACAATGCATACTTCCAAACAAACCAACTGGGAACCTCCCAGGGTGACACAGGCTTTTGTAACTTCCCCTATGTAAATACAAAACACAGGAATGGACCGCACTCACAGACTGAACTGGGTACACATGCTAGGTACACATCCTAAGCCACAGCAAACTCCACAGTCCTGAACACTGACAGACAGCTGAAAAGTTCCCAGCAACCCAGGAAGTTAACCCCAGATCAGCCTGGGTGACAGGACTGCAGGGAAGTATTACAAACATTAGCAACACAACACACAAAAAACCCAGCACTCTCCAGCAGATTCACAGCAATGTTTCAAAGCAAAACTGGGCGAAGTCAGTTACATTTGGCACCAAAGGATCCTGGTGGAATATGGTGTTTTTTCCTACTTTTTTTTCTCCATTGACTTCTATGGGGGAAATGGGTTATTGCACACAATAGTGTAAGTTTGATAGTGTAATACCAGTGCAAACCGACGCGTGCAGTTTACTTCTAGCACAGTTAAAACTCAAGCCTTTAATGATTCAGATAGAGCATGCAATTTTAAGCAACTTTCTAATTTACTCCTTTTTAATAGTATAGGAATATTTTGTATTACATAGAGGATTTTGGGGAAACAGATCATATTAATTAAGCTGATTCTGCCCGATAGTAAAAGTTGACATTTCTCCCACTCGCTCTAATATAGTGAGTGTGTTTAATTTGTACCAATCTATCCTTTTCAGAGAAACTCTGATACCTAGGTATCTTAGCGAGTTAAGTGCTTCTTTCAATGGAGTTTCTTTAGTAGAGCCTGTTTTTCTAACAATCCATAAGATTTCGGACTTAGATGTATTCACCTTATAACCAGTAAATGAGCTATAGCGATTAATAATATTTAATTATCGGGGAATATTCTTTTTTATATCACTCATAAATATTAGCTGATCATCCGCATAAAGCGCTATTTTCACTTCCTTACTCCCCACTCTAATTCCTTCAATCTCTGTTCTAATTGCTATGGCCAGATGAAATAGCAGTGGAGAGAGAGGGCAGCCTTGACCTGTTCTTTTGCCTAGGGTAATATTCTCCGACAGCAGATTATTTATATTGATCGCCATTGTTGGGTTATTGTATATTTTAATTATGAGATTTAAAATATTATCAGAAAAGCCAAATTTCTGAAGAGAATAGAACAAATGATCCCAGTGAATGGAATCAAATGCCTTTTCTGCATCTAATGAGATTATTACTTTATCATTATCTTCTAAATCTTTCAACACCTTTCTCTCTCCGCTGCTAAAATAATCCAGAATCGCAAATACCAGTTTGGTCCCTATGAATTATTTTATTCAGGGGAGTCTGTAGTCTCCTTGCTATAATATTTGTTAAAAATTTATAGTCCGAGTTTAACAATGTTATGGGTCTACATGACCCTAATCTATCTGGTTCCTTATTTTGTTTTAATATTAATGTTATCCATGAGGATAAGAAATTAGGGGACATCTCTTTACCTTCAGAAAAGTAGAGATCGAACACTCTTTTTAAATATGGGACAATATCAGGCATTAATAGTTTATAGTACTCATTAGGTAGCAAATCAGGGCCTGGAGTCTTGTTGCTAGCAGACTCTTTTATCACTAAAGTGATTTCTTCCTCTTTCAGATGTTATTTTAGGCGTCTGAATTTTAGACCAAAACTCTTCTCTATTGTTCTCCTGTGAAGGTCTAACTGCATAAACATCTTTGTAATACTCAAAAAAATACCTGCAGAATCTCTTTATTAGTCTTAAGAATTCTATCATTCACTTTAACTACCTCTATGTTCTTTGATCTATTATGATTTTTTACCAATTTGGACAGGAGCTTCCCTGATTTATTTCCGTATCTAATACATTTAGCATCTTGTTTTAATTCTATCTGTGCTGTAGTGTGTAATAATATTGTGTCTCTTTCTTTTTTTTTGCTTGTTCATATATAGCCCAACTTTGACTTGTTGGATATCTAAATAACTATTATATGCATTTGTTATGAAACTAGTCACTTCCTTCTGTTTGTCTTTTTTTTCTTTCTTATCTTGCTCAAATGTGATATTATTTCCCCTCTAAGCACAGTTTTAGATGATTCCCAGAAGATTTCTGGTTTAATTATATACTCTCTGTTATTCTCAACATACTCTTGCCACTTTTCCTGAAGCAGCACTTTAAATGTATTGTCCCTCGTAAGATAAGAAGGAAATCTAAAACGTCTAAAATGTGTATTAGATTTATATAGTTGGATTGTCAGACTGATGGGTGCACGATCGGATAAGGTGACCTGGTTAATTAAACAGACGTTTCTAAATTAAGGACATTTTTATTAACTAAGAACATGTCTATCCTAGAATGTGACTTATATGCTTTAGAAATACCCGTAAACTCTCTTTTATCCAGATTTTTCAGTCTCCAAATATCTTTTAACCTCAAGTTATTCCTTATTCTTTTTAGGATAATTTCTTCCATTTTATCTCTCTTTGTCTAAGAGGTTTTCGGTTTTCTTAATCTATCTATCAGGACCTTAGCAGTCATATTAAAGTCTCCCCCCACCATATAATATACCCCTATGCTTCTTTTGTAAGTTTTACCAAGAGGGAGTCCCAAAAGTTGGGTCTTAAGTCATTGGGCACATATACATTACACAGGGTCAAAAGGTAATTGGCTATTTTTAATTTCAGTATTATATATCTTCCCTCAATGTCGGAAACAGTTCGTATAATTTTGTATGCCAGTTTTTTACCTAATAGTATGGCCACACCTCTCTTTCTACCAGCATAAGGTGTAGCAAATATGTCCTGTACCCAACCTGTTTTCAGTTTTACAATTTCACTCTGTTTTAGGTGTGTCTCTTGTAGGAACATGATATTGGCTTTCAAACTAAAGAGGTGTTTAAGAATTGTTTTCCACTTGATGGGAGAAACTATACCACCTACATTCCATGAAACAAATACAGTTTTATTTACAATATGAGCCATTGTAATATCTTTCAGAGGTCTAAGATAAACTTAAAAAGAGGGAGGAGAGGCGAGAGAAAAAAAAAAGACCTCTAACGCACTCTGTTCCCCCTGATCCCCATTCTCCCCCTCCAATCCCTTACCTTCTTATTGAGCTTAATTACAACATATATCTTTATTACAGGTAAACCATTCAGGCTACAAAATTGTAACCAAGAAAACATTTTTTCCCTTTTATTCCCCCCCCCTATTCTTCCCCTCCTTTCCCTTCCCTCTATCATTGTATACCTTGCGGCAGATCTTACTCTCACATCCCTTTAGCCTGAATAAATTCCTTTACCTCTTGTCTATTATGCAGAAAAATATATTCTTTACCCTCCTGAATTTTAATCCTAGCTGGGTAAATCATTACTGCTTTTATCCCTTCGCTTATAAGTCTGGTACAAAGTGGAGCAATTTCACTCCTTTTATTCAATGTTTCAACTGAATAATCCTGAAACATAAGAATTCTATTATCTCCTATCTGTACCGTCTGTTTTTTCCTATAAAACTGTAGTAAATACATTTTATCCTGGTTCAACATCTTTGCTATAATTGGTCTAGGCCTAGTTCTATTCTCTGTCATGGGGCCTATGCAATGTACTCTTTCTACCAACATTAGATAACTGGAAGTGGGCATACCTAAAAGCTTTGGAATATTTTCAGATACTAATTTTATAAGGTCTTCTTGATTCTGACTTTCAGGGACTCCAATTATTCTGATATTGTTGCGTCTGGATCTGTTCTCTAAATCCTCAAGGTTTGCTTGCATTAGGATCAGTGCTTCGCTGTTAATATCTATCTGGTAATTGGAATTATTTTGATTGTCCTCTACTGTTGAGATTCTCTGTTCCATTTCAGATAATCTCTTTGAGAACTGTTTTACTTCTGAGGTTAATGTTACAATATATTTTCTGACGTGTTCAAATTGTGGGAGGAAAATATCTGAAATGCTTTTAGTCATAAATTGTATGTCAACATTTTCTATGTGTTGGTGCTCGTCAGGCGTCATTTCTTGTGGGTCTCAACAGGACTTTTAGTTTTTTTATCTTTATTATGTGAAGACATCCCTGGGAATTTGTGTTTGGGGTATGTTACAAATCTCTCCATTCACAGAAGAGAAAAATAGGGACCACACAGGGGAAGCGTGAGGGAAACTGTAGTGAAGTTGTGGTACTTCCTAGGGTAAAATAGTGAGAAAAGAGGGGAGAGAAAAAATTTGGTTTATATTACTAAAAAAAAAAAAAAAAAAGAAAAAAAGGTGTAAACCGTGATATCATGCCCTGAGTACCTTCAAAATTCAGTTCCTCTTGGAATATTTTAACAAACTTGAGTATATTGCCTATCTTTCTATAGCTGCCAATCTTTATTGTTTTTCCTTCTTAGGTGGGGGTAGGGAACCCTGTTCTACTATTCCAACTCTCATTGGGATCCCGCCCCTTAAATTAGGATCTAATCAAGTAGCAGAGTTTTTACTCAGTAGATTGGTGTTAACTTAAAGGTTGTACTATACCACAACAAATTACTATAATATTAACTTACTCAATAAACAGAATATTTACTAAATTCATATGATCGTAAATACAATCACCCTCCTTATTTAGTGCTAATTACATCCTTCACAACCTCCTTTAATTCCCTCCTGTCATATCAAGGGGGAGAAAAGAAAAAGTCTCAGCAAGGTACTCGAAATAGACAGCTCATTGAGGGTCTTCCTCCTCTATACCGTATAAACACATAAGTATCTTATATGGACCCAGAGATCCTTTAGCAAGATAGAATTACTTGGTTTTACTTGGTATTGGGTTTTTAAAACCTAGACTTAGTTTCATCCAGGCATTGGTACTCTTATCTTTTCCAATAGACTCCCACCAAAACGTGGCAAGTTCAGTTGGATATACCACCTCCCATAGGTTGCTTCACTGGGTCAGATAGCCAAAGAAAAGGAGTGAGCACCAAGAGCACCCCAGCTTACTTTCTCACTTAGCTACTAGGTACTCACTGTCGCTAACAGTCCATCTGACCCAGACTCCTTACCATATGGGGATCTTCTGTCAGATATACCGGGGATTTAGTCTCAGTCAGTATAGGATAAAGGTGGGTCTTCTCTAGCTCACAAGCATACATATAGCAAACAAAGGTAGCAGTTAGTTATAAAAGCTGATGTCAGCTGGGTTAGTAAAGTGGTAGGCTTAGGTAGCTTATATTATGTAAATAGAAGAGCAAGCAGACTTATATGCAGAAATTGCTTAGTATGCAAGATGGAGTTAGCAGGGGATGCATAACATAAATCAGAGCGGCTGTATAGGTAATATGCCAGCAGGGATAATGTCACATTTAAAGCAGGGATAGCATTATGTCACAGACCTAAGAGCTCACTTTGTTATCTGGACATTGCTTCTGTCCTTAAATGGACTCCTGCGAATTTTAATCCATCTTCACTGCTCTGCCTCCTGAAGTAGAGAAAGGAGAGAAAAAAGGGAGAACAAAGTCTCTTACCAAAGCCTCTTCCCTCCGCAGACATGTGTCTAATCTGGACCACCTGTATCAAACTCAGCTCCAAATATATCCAGGTGCAGATCATCAGTGCTTTAAAGCACTCTTTGCATCGTCCGTGTATTCCTTCTTTGATACTTCTGCCCCTCTATGGCACAGCGTTCCTCTCAATAGGGGTAAGACATTTTTTGGCGTCGGTCTCAGACGCTATGCTGCTTCCAGTGTGGGATCGATTTCCTTCTCCTCTCCCTCAATCAGGCATGAGCCAGGTCCCGAGCGCCACAGCCCTAGCACTATCGGGTGTACAAGGTGCGGTCAAGCTACACAGCAGACAGCGTACAGTGTGCGTTAACTCCGCCCTCCGGATCTCTAATTTACTCCTATTATAATTATAAAATAAAAAAAAAATCTAATTTACTCCTATTATAATTTTTTTTTCGTTTTCTCGCGCTATCTTGATTTAAAAAGCAGGAATGTAAAGCTTAGGAGCCGGCCCATTTTTGGGTCAGACCAGGGTTACGCTTGCTTATTGGTTGACTGAATGTAGTCACCAATAAGCAAGTGCTATCCAGGGTGCTGGACCTAAAATGGACCAGCTCCTAAACTTTTTAAATAAAGATATCAAGAGAACAAAGAAAAATTGAGAATAGGAGTAAATTAGAAAGTTGCTTAAAATTGCATGATCTACCTGAATCATGAAAGAAAAAATTTGGGCTCAGTATCCCTTTAATTGTAAAACAGTAATTGAGCCATAGATCATTTTTTGTTTACTTAAATGAACATTCCAGCCAATATTAAAACACACATGGATACATTTCAGATCTGAATAGAAGCATCTTTGTAATATACATGTATAAGCAAAAATGCTTATAATAAAAGCTATAGCTGTTTCAAATGTGTATCTAAGATGCTTGTACCATCTGGTAATGACTCAATTGTTCATTGCTGACATGATACAAGCCCCACTAGTGCTCTGAGCAGCTGCAGCACTTACAATGCTGGTGCACTGAGAATATCTAGTTATGTTTCACATGTACGTGCATAGAAAAATGTTAACACTAAAACAGTTATAACTTTTAATAGAAGCATTTTTGCAAATACATTTATATTGAAAATATGTTTTTATTCAAAGATGTAATTCATCTACGTGCATTGAAATTTTCACCGGAAAGTCCCTTTAAGTGTCTTTCAAGTAGTTTGCAACCATGACATATTTTTATATTGTGCACCAGACAGATTGTAATGGCTGCCATAGGAGGATACACCCAGATTTTACAAACAAAAAAAGAGTATGGGGGTTAAGACCATATTTTGGCTAGAGCTTATTTCCCAAAATCAAGGCAAACCATTTTATTCTAATATTTTTCAGATATGTGATGCATTTAACATTTGTTATGATCAAATCGTCCACAGGCAGGATATAGGTTGAAAGTAGATGTGATTTCTCAAACTTAATCGCATTTTACGCTCAAACTTTTTATGCAACTTCAAAGCTTGTGTAATGAGTTTGGGCTTAAAAAAAAGTTATGCTAAACACAAAAAAACTTCATTAACATAAAGTAATCTGACCTACACTATTTAACCCCTAAACAACCACAAGCTCCATGGCAATTAACCCCCTATGCTGTTAACCCCTTAACTGCCACAACCCCCATCATAATTAACCCCCTGTACTATTAAATTCTAAATCTCCACAACCCCATCACAGGTAAGCCCCTATACTACTGACCACTAAACCGCCACAACCCCCGTCACAATTAACGCTCAACATTACTACTACCTAAAACGCCACAACCACCATCGCAATTAACCCCCTACACTATTAACCCCCTAACAGCTAATCCCTCAAGACCCCTTACTTAAGACCCCTTAAGTTACAAAATAAAAAAACCACACCAAGTGTTACAATATTTTTTCACACAACTATTCAATAAAAATACAACAGCTTGTTACATTGAATTCTGCTTTGGAAAATGCTATGAATATGATAATGTAAGCAATTTGGCACACAGTGGGGTGTAAAAAGGAATATTCACTGGCACAAGTTCTGTTTTAATGAGTCTAAGAGGTGCTTCTTCATTGACAGAATTCCACTGGAAGCAAGAAACATTGAATTTTAAGAGATGACATGGAAACACGGAATCATCTGCTCACTGTAGGAGAAAAAAGATTTACACGATTTACAAAAGTTCTCCATGAAATATTGGCCAACACTAAGATACACCACAATACAATGAGTAATAGCTAAAATATTTTGTATTTAAATGTTATATTTTATAACTCATTTGCATAAAGAAATGTATTTATTAAAAATGCCACGCATACAAACCAGTTAGTAATATGAATGCAACGCTTTCCCATTCACTTAGTATTATATAAAATTGAAATGTATACTATGCCATGAGCATTAATAAGAGGTTGAAGTTCACAAAAAAAATCTTCTATTAAATTTGAATTTTAGGGGTAATCAGGATACACAATTCCAATGTCTTCCTAATTCCACAAAGCAATTAATCTTTTGTTACCACAACAAATACCTTCACCAACCATTTGGGTACCACTCCAGATATATCCACTAAACAGTAAATGCTGCACCCACACAATATAAGTACTTCTTACAACAATAACCTGCACCCACTACAAGATCTCCTACTACTCATAGACTACCAGCTCTAAAACAACACATGGTTTCAGGCCTGCTACAAGACCCAACTATCCACTGTGAAAAAAAAGAACAAACAACCATGGGAACCCATGCACTATGGTCTCCACCCATTAGATCCTAGAACTAACATCCAATACAAGAACTTTCTTTAACCACAACCTTAAAAGCATTATCCTGTTCATCCATGGGACACTACTACTCTAAGACTCGCTAGGACCTCATTCATCAGCCATTTGACCTCACCCTGAAAGGCCTTCCCTGGGACCCCCCTACTGGACTCTACAAACAAGCCTAGCCCCTCATACAAATTAAGGTCCTTTTCTAGACCCTTGTTCGATCTTTCCCCATGGTCTTCAATATTTTTTGAAGCATGCAATCCTTATCTTCACTCCAGAAAGAGGTGTGCTTTAAGAAAGACCCTAGTGACAAGTTTAAATCACCTGTGGCTGCTTAAGACCTTAATGTATTTTATTAAAGCACAGAAGGAGGCATAATATAACTATTATACCCAAAATTCAGCGATCATATTCAATGTCCATGTGCTCTGTTACAGCTGGTGTTATCTCTTGCCTGCCAAAGAAGGTTAAAATATGTAAAAAAAACAAAAAAAAATGACAAATGTTCTCAGACTCCAGGTAATCTGCTATTGCAATTAATCCATGCCACCTAAGAAGATAATGACCAACCCACACATCAAATATCCCCTATACAAATGCATTGGGTAAAACGTTTTATTATTATTTTTTTTAATAAACATTTTTTATTGAGGTTGGGAGAAATCATAACAAACAATAACCAATTTACACAGGTTAAATACAAAATATCATGAAACATCAGAAATTTACAGCAAGAAGTATAAATTATTCCGATCAATGTCTAATGTAGTCTAATAGCAAAGTAGTCATTAAGACAAAAATAAATAACCTGTGTAGAGATATTAGATATGTGCAATTCGTTTCGGATCGATTCGGAAATTCGGAAAATTCAGAAAATTCGGAGATTCGTATCGAACCGAATTTCCGAATTAAAATACTGCAGAATTTACCGAATAAATCCGAATTAGTTCGGATTTATTCAGTAAATTCGGATGGCCATGGATTACACTAGTATTGTACAGTATATTAGGTTATATCACTCTGCTATGGGTTACACCTAATATACAGTACATAATACTAGTCTAATACACAGCACACATACCGAAATTCCGAATTTCCGAACCGAATCAAACCGAATCCAGACGAATTTTTCGAATCCGAAACAAATTAATTTGAAGTTTTCTGAATTCGAATCGATCCGAAACGAAATTCGAAAAACTCCGAATCGATCCTAACCGAACCAAATTTTTCGATCATGCACATATCTAAGAGATATTATGATTGGAAAAAAAGGATGTAGGAGTATGGGATGCAAATAAATGCTGAAACCTTTAAAAGTGATTAGGTATATATATATATATATATATATATATATATATATATATATATATATATATATAATGTTAGTGTGATATTTGTTTTGGGGATGTACCCCTTGTGTAGTAGAGCTAAATAGCAATTATTTCACTATGACTCAGAAGTTACTTTAATCAATAGTATCTTTATTATTAATACATAAATTAATGGAAAAAGTTAAAAAATCATTTTTATTATTAATCAATATTGATAAAATTGATAAAAAATATATATAAAAATGGGTAAATATATATATAAAGAATATAAAAAGATATATATAAGACATATGTCTGTAGGGCTTTAGGGGAAATTTTCATAAATACTTGGTGTCCTGAGGGAGAGTTAACAGTATACTAAATAAAATATATAAAAATGTATAACAAAATAAAGTTCACTAATATGTGTGCATTACACCTAGTACATTGAAACACCTAGTGTAATGTAAAATAATAGATCAAATTCATAATTATCATACATTAAATACAGCAATATAATTCATAAGCAAATCATACAATTGGTTACACAATATTCATATAATTGATTGACCTATTGTAGATAAGTTGAAGTGGAAATAAATTATTTTGTAGATGAATGTATATAAAAGCCAAGTCTCTTTCTTGTTTTACAATTTGGTTTGAAAAGCATCAGAGTCAATGAAGTAAAAAAGATGCAGTCGGCCGACTGAGTGACAAAAAAGTTTCCTATAGGTGCAGTTTCTTAGAGCTTCCTTAAAGATAAGGTTTTCTTAAAAACAAGCGTTATTGGTTTTAGTTTTTGCCACCGGTATAGGTTAGTATGTAGTATTAGTCTCCTGGTATGTTATGTGTTTGTATTTTCCCACCAGTAAATTTTATATATTATCGGTGAAGCGAGAGGTGATTATTTGGCAGGAGATGTCAGTATACGTTGCCAGGGCTCTACGGTGTAAGAGAGAACAGAAAACAGTAAGGAGCAGGGTGTCATAGAAGGTTTTACTTACTGTCTCTTAGCCGATTCTGGAGCCTGGATGTTGGTTCGAGTAATACTGTAATGATCCTCCGCTCAGTTGGTATTTAAAGAGTAGATTCTCCACAGTGTCCTGGATGGTTGTCAATGTTGTTTCTCCTTTCTGCGCTGTATTTAGATCCAGGAGCAGGAGTGTAGGAGTTTCTTTCTTTTCTTGTTTTAAGAATTCAATCCTGTAATCCGCTGGCAGATAGCGGTTGCTTTTTTGAAGAAATGACTTTTTCTGTCAGTGTTCAGTGCTCAAAACTTTAGGATTTTGAAGTGGATTTTAAATAGATTTTAAAGAGTTCTCTGCAGTAGTTCGCTACGCGTTTCAGCCGTGAACCCTGGCCTCTTTCAAGCTGTACTACTGCGGTGGTTGTTGGTGGGCTTTTTATACCCTTTTTCAAGTTGTTTCACAACGGTCATACAATTGAATAATTATATCATTAGTGGTTAATTGATTATATTTAATTCCCAAAAGTTTATGATTCTGTACATAGCAATGCAATCGTTAGTTTAAGTCAGTATACTTTATATGAGTCCTCTATGGCAGATGTTATATCTATGAGGCTTTTTATATACCAGCTGTATCGTTTAGAACATATCTGTGTTCTTGAGTAAAATGTTGCATTTTCAACGTAATTGCGATAATGTGTCTGTTTGAAATCATATTTTACGATTCTGTATAAAGCAGTACAAAAATGTTTATTTATGTCAGTATACTTTATATGAGTCCTCTATAACAGATGTTTTATCTATGAGGCTGTTTATATACCAACTTTATCGTTTAGAACATATCTGTGTTTTTGATTAACATTAAAATGTGGCATTTTCAGAGTAATAGCGATAGTTTGTCTATTTGGAATCATATTTAAAATAGTATGTGAACTCCACAGGATATCTATCTGTATATGTATAACCAATGTTGTGCAATTCTATATTGTCTGGGATGAATACAAAAGAGACGTATGTACATATATATTAACAAGATGTTAGGGCGGAATTGATCTTTGTATATTCTTTTTCTTTTTATTCTTTCTTTTGTCCCTCCAGTAATAGTGTCAGAACATTCTATATTCTTTTATGGTGATATAAGATTGTTTTGGCTTATTTTTGGCTTACGATCGTTTGTTGAACAATTTAGAGAAACATTTTTTGAGAAAAATTGATACGAAAGTGGATGGTTTATAAAATAGTGGAAGATTTATAAAAAACTGAATATAGATGAAATATATCTGAAACGATGAAAGCCCACAAGGGGATTAAACAATCATCTGGATATTCCATATATTTGATAAAAAAGGAGAAGAGACATTATTTTCTTTTTAATTCATATAAGAATTCATATAAAATAGCAATAAGCAATAATTTAAAAAAATAATTTAAAAAAATTATTATTAATTAAAATGAACAGTATGTCTATGAGGGTTCAAAAAGGGGGTATATATATATATATATATATATATATATATAGAGAGAGAGAGAGAGAGAGAGAGAGTGTCCATATAGATATGGGTCAAAAATATTCATGAGTCGTGGGATTAGAGTCAGACCCTTTATGAGTCCTAGTAGATCTGTGTATCTCAAAATATTATATAGATCTCAAAAGAATATATTAATAGTAATTAGTTGAGAGGGTTAAATTGATTTGAAAATGTGTGTAATTCAGATTACTTTTTTTTATTCTTTTAAAAAACTGTTTAGATTGAAGTCTATATTTAGACCTTTTGATTGTAGTGTTTGTAATTGAAAGATCCACTTTGCTTCTGCTTGCAGTAGTGTGTTTGAATGGTTTCCTCCCCTACAATTTTTTCTTATTTTTTTCTATAGCTGTGAAGTTGAAGAATTTTAGATTGCTATTATTACATAGTCTAAAATGTTTTGGGACCAAAAGTTCTAAGTTCCTTTTTCCCCCTGAGTTTTCAATAGATAGAATGTGTTCTCTTAGCCTTTCACGTATTGTTCTTTCCGTTTCCCCTGTGTATTGAATGTTAAATTTTTTACACTCTATCAAATAGATCACATTTTTGTCCATACACCTTATAGTGCTTTTTATTCTGTATTCTTGTTTAGTACTATTGGAAGTGAAAGTGTGAGTTTTATTTGAGTGTCTGCAGGCCTTACATATATGACAGGGATAAAAACCTTTCAAATCTGATCCTAGAACCCCTTTTTCTATATCATTGTTTCTGGTGTTTTTCATTGAGGGGGGCAATCTATTTTTAAGTGTGTTGGTTCTTCTGTACACAAATCTTGGTTTTGGAGGTAAATATGGGCCTATATCTGGATCATAGCTTAGGATGTACTAATGTTTTTTGATAATTTTCTCTATGGCATATTTGTCTTCAGCATATTGAGTGATAAAGGAATGTTTATTTTATCACTTATGTTTTTACGTTCATTTTTCTTATTGGTGTTTTTTAGGATGTTGGTTCTTTCAATTGTTCTTACCTCTTCTATATCATTTTCTATTTTTAATACATCATATCCCCTGTCTATAAATTTCTGTTTGAATATTGTGCTTTGTTGTTCAAAAATTTCAGGGTCATTGCAATTTCTTTTTAGTATTAGAAATTGTCCCTTTGGAATATTTTGTTTCCACTTTTTTAGGTGGCAACTTTCCCAGTGTATGTAGTTGTTCGTATCGACTTCCTTGAAATATGTCTTTGTGTTTAGTTTATCTCCATTGGTTGAAATTTCTAGATCTAAGTAGTTTATTTTCTCTTTGTCGTAAGTATATGTAAATGTGAGGTTTTTGTCATTATTATTCATATTTTGAATGCATTGTATCAAGTCTTTTTCTTACCCTGTCCATATAAAGAAGAGATCGTCTATATATTTCTTATAAATTAAAAAATTATCTTTAAAATTGCTTTGGGTAATGAAAATATTTTCCCATAAACCCATGAACAGGTTTGCGTAACTGGGGGCAAATTTGGTGCCCATCGCAGTTCCGCAAACCTGTTCATAGAAGATACCATTATATAGAAAGTAGTTACGTGTTAAGATAAAATTTATGCCTTCTAGAATTAATTCAATTTGGTCAGGTGGCATTTGCCCATCATTTGTAAGGAAATGTTTAACTGCATATATTCCATCCGAGTGTTGTATGCTGGTGTATAGTGATAATACATCACAGGTTACTAGTAGATAGTTTGGTTTCCATTGAATATCTTCCAAAAATTTTAATAGACTAGTTGAGTCTCTTAGATAGGAATCAAATTTTTTTTCATGTTGTTGAAGAAATCTATCTATATATGATGAGAGGTTTGATGTGAGAGAATTTATGCCCGAAATTATTGGACGACCTGGGGGGTTTGTGCTGTTTTTATGTATTTTTGGGAGTGCGTATATAATTGGAATTCTAGGGTAATTGGGGTATAAAAAATCATACTCTTTATCTGTAATTATTCCCACTGTTTTTGCCTTTTCCAGATTTGTTATCATCTTTTTGTATGTAGTGGTATCATTTAGTAATTTAAATATCATATCATCATACTGGGATTTATCTAAAATCACAATCCCCCCTTTATCTGCAGGTTTTATAATAATTTTGTTATTCTTTTCTAATCCCATGACTCATGAATATTTTTGACCCATATCTATATGGACACTATATATATATATATATATATATATATATATATATATATATATATATATATATACCCCCTTTTTGAACCCTCATAGACATACTGTTCATTTTAATTAATAATAATTTTTTTTAATTATTTTTTTAAATGATTGCTTATTGCTATTTTATATGAATTCTTATATGAATTAGAAAGAAAATAATGTCTCTTCTCCTTTTTTATCAAATATATGGAATATCCAAATGATTGTTTAATCCCCTTGTGGGCTTTCATCGTTTCAGATATATTTCATCTATATTCAGTTTTTTTTATAAATCTTCCACTATTTTATAAACCATCCACTTTCGTATCAATTTTTCTCAAAAATTTTTTCTCTACATTGTTCAACAAACGATCGTAAGCCAAAAATAAGCCAAAACAATCTTATATCACCATAAAAGAATATAGAATGTTCTGACACTATTACTGGAGGGACAAAAGAAAGAATAAAAAGAAAAAGAATATACAAAGATCAATTCCGCCCTAACATCTTGTTAATATATATGTACATACGTCTCTTTTGTATTCATCCCAGACAATATAGAATTGCACAACATTGGTTATACATATACAGATAGATATCCTGTGGAGTTCACATACTATTTTAAATATGATTCCAAATAGACAAACTATCGCTATTACTCTGAAAATGCCACATTTTAATGTTAATCAAAAACACAGATATGTTCTAAACGATAAAGTTGGTATATAAACAGCCTCATAGATAAAACATCTGTTATAGAGGACTCATATAAAGTATACTGACATAAATAAACATTTTTGTACTGCTTTATACAGAATCATAAAATAGGATTTCAAACAGTTACATTATCGCTATTACGTTGAAAATGCAACATTTTACTCAAGAACACAGATATGTTCTAAACGATACAGCTGGTATATAAAAAGCCTCATAGATATAACATCTGCCATAGAGGACTCTTATAAAGTATACTGACTTAAACTAACGATTTCATTACTATGTACAGAATCATAAACTTTTGGGAATTAAATATAATCAATTTACCACTAATGATATAATTATTCAATTGTATGACCGTTGTGAAACAACTTGAAAAAGGGTATAAAAAGCACGCCAACAACCACCGCAGTAGTACAGCTTGAAAAAGGCCAGAGTTCACGGCCGAAACGCATAGCAAACTACTGCAGAGAACTCTTTGAAATTTATTTAAAATCCACTTCAAAATCCTAAAGTTTTGAGCACTGAACACTGACAGAAAAAGTCATTTCTTCAAAAAAGCAACCGCTATCTGCCAGCGGATTACAGGATTGAATACTTAAAACAAGAAAAGAAAGAAACTCCTACGCTCCTGCTCCTGCATCTAAATACAGCGCAGAAAGGAGAAACAACATTGACAACCGTCCAGGACACTGTGGAGAATCTACTCTTTAAAATACCAACTGAGCGGAGGATCATTACAGTATTACTCGAACCAACATCCAGGCTCCAGAATCAGCTAAGAGACAGTAAGTAAAACCTTCTATGACACCCCGCTCCTTACTGTTTTCTGTTCTCTCTTAGACCGTAGAGCCCTGGCAACGTATACTGACATCTCCTGCCAAATAATCACCTCTTGCTTCACCGATAATATATAAAATTTACTGGTGGGAAAATGCAAACACATAACAAAACAGGAGACTAATACTACATACTAACCTATACCAGTGGCAAAAACTAAAACCAATAATGCTTGTTTTTAAGAAAACCTTATCTTTAAGGAAGTTCTAAGAAACTGCACCTATAGGAAACTTTTTTGTCACTCAGCCGGCCGACTGCATCTTTTTTACTTCATTGACTCTGATGTGTGCTTTTCAAACCAAATTGTAAAACAAGAAAGAGACTAGCCGTTATCTGTTGGCTTTTATATACATTCATCTACAAAATAATTTATTTCCACTTCAACTTATCTACAATAGGTCAATCAATTATATGAATATGGTGTAACCAATTGTATGATTTGCTTATAAATTATATTGCTGTATTTAATGTATGATAATGATCGTAAGCCAAAAATAAGCCAAAACGATCTTATATCACCATAAAAGAATATAGAATGTTCTGACACTATTACTGGAGGGACAAAAGAAAGAATAAAAAGAAAAAGAATATACAAAGATCAATTTCGCCCTAACATCTTGTTAATATATATATACATACGTCTCTTTTGTATTCATCCCAGACAATATAGAATTGCACAAAATTGGTTATACATATACAGATAGATATCCTGTGGAGTTCACATACTATTTTAAATATGATTCCAAATAGACAAACTATCGCTATTACCCCGAAAATGCCACATTTTAATGTTAATCAAAAACACAGATATGTTCTAAACGATAAAGTTGGTATATAAACAGCCTCATAGATAAAACATCTGTTATAGAGGACTCATATAAAGTATACTGACATAAATAAACATTTTTGTACTGCTTTATACAGAATCATAAAATAGGATTTCAAACAGTTACATTATCGCTATTACGTTGAAAATGCAACATTTTACTCAAGAACACAGATATGTTCTAAACGATACAGCTGGTATATAAAAAGCCTCATAGATATAACATCTGCCATAGAGGACTCTTATAAAGTATACTGACTTAAACTAACGATTTCATTGCTATGTACAGAATCATAAACTTTTGGGAATTAAATATAATCAATTAACCACTAATGATATAATTATTCAATTGTATGACCGTTGTGAAACAACTTGAAAAAGGGTATAAAAAGCACGCCAACAACCACCGCAGTAGTACAGCTTGAAAAAGGCCAGAGTTCACGGCCGAAATGCATAGCAAACTACTGCAGAGAACTCTTTGAAATCTATTTAAAATCCACTTCAAAATCCTAAAGTTTTGAGCACTGAACACTGACAGAAAAAGTCATTTCTTCAAAAAAGCAACCGCTATCTGCCAGCGGATTACAGGATTGAATACTTAAAACAAGAAAAGAAAGAAACTCCTACGCTCCTGCTCCTGCATCTAAATACAGCGCAGAAAGGAGAAACAACATTGACAACCGTCCAGGACACTGTGGAGAATCTACTCTTTAAAATACCAACTGAGCGGAGGATCATTACAGTATTACTCGAACCAACATCCAGGCTCCAGAATCGTCTAAGAGACAGTAAGTAAAACCTTCTATGACACCCCGCTCCTTACTGTTTTCTGTTCTCTCTTAGACCGTAGAGCCCTGGCAACGTATACTGACATCTCCTGCCAAATAATCACCTCTTGCTTCACCGATAATATATAAAATTTACTGGTGGGAAAATACAAACACATAACATACCAGGAGACTAATACTACATACTAACCTATACCGGTGGCAAAAACTAAAACCAATAAAGCTTGTTTTTAAGAAAACCTTATCTTTAAGGAAGTTCTAAGAAACTGCACCTATAGGAAACTTTTTCGTCACTCAGCCGGCCGACTGCATCTTTTTTACTTCATTGACTCTGATGTGTGCTTTTCAAACCAAATTGTAAAACAAGAAAGAGACTAGCCGTAATCTGTTGGCTTTTATATACATTCATCTACAAAATAATTTATTTCCACTTCAACTTATCTACAATAGGTCAATCAATTATATGAATATTGTGTAACCAATTGTATGATTTGCTTATGAATTATATTGCTGTATTTAATGTATGATAATTATGAATTTGATCTATTATTTTACATTACACTAGGTGTTTCAATGTACTAGGTGTAATGCACACATATTAGTGAACTTTATTTTGTTATACATTTTTATATATTTTATTTAGTATACTGTTAACTCTCCCTCAGGACACCAAGTATTTATGAAAATTTCCCCTAAAGCCCTACAGACATATGATCTTTTTATATTCTTTATATATATTTTTACCCATTTTTATATATATTTTTATCAATTTTGTCAATATTGATTAATAATAAAAACGATTTTTTAACTTTTTCCACCAATTTATGTATTAATAATAAAGATACTATTGATTAAAGGAACTTCTGAGTCATAGTGAAATAATTGCTATTTAGCTCTACTACACAAGGGGTACATCCCCAAAACAAATATCACACTAACAATATATATATATATATATATATATATATAAATATAAATATATATATATATATATATATATATATATATATATATATAACTAATCACTTTTAAAGGTTTCATCATTTATTTGCGCCCCATACTCCTACATCCTTTTTTTCCAAACATAAAAACCAGATATTATTTGGGGTTGATATCCTAGGAGTTAAGGTTTACCAAAACTAGGCAGCGCAGAAAAGTTTTTAAAATCATTTTTCTTTGTAGAGATATTATGAACCTCATTTTCTGTAAACCATATACGTGGCATAACGGATCATGATATGTTGTAGGTGCATAGATTTTGGGCATTCTATTAATGAGGCATATAGAACCTTTAGTGTATAAGCACCCAAGGACTAGGTATACAATAAGCATACCTACATGCGTAAGTGGGTAGTAAACTGGTTTAAATTATGGTTTGAATGAGTCAGTGGACAAGAGCCACTTTAATATTGGGGGGGAGGGGAGCAGGCCATTATAAAGAATCTAAGTTATGAGAACTAGGGCAACCCTGTAGTCAATAGTCTAAAGTATGAGATAAACCTCATCATACCTTAATCTGCAAAGATCTAATTGATTGTGCAATCTTGTGTCCCTGTTTAAAAGATGAGGGGGATGAACCAGGGTGTAAATCCAAAATACAACACATTATGATAATATCAGGTGTATTGTCTAGTCAGCCTTATAGGGGTAAAGTGTCTTCCAAACAAACCCTTATATATAGTAATTATGTAAAGAATACTGTGTTTATTTTTGTGGGAGAGGGGTATAATCCCAACAAATATGAGTGGGAGGTTGCGGTGGGACCGGCTATAGGTAGGGAATGGGTGGTTATTAGTGGACATTTATGAGGGGGCCTAGGGTATCAGTAATTATATCTAGTAGGGTGATGGAGGAGTATACTGAGGGAGACAAGGTGTGGGTACATAAAAAAAAAGTAAGTGTATATTTCTACTGATTATGCTGAAGGTCGGTGTGAGGGTGGTAGGGTGTGTGGGGCTATAATAGCTATATACTTGAGGTTGAAATGGCCTATTCGCAAATGAGAGCTGTCTTCTATATGCATAACAAAAGGGCATGGGGGAAATCAACCTAGTATTGTGCATAGGGTGGGGATTGGGATCTGGGTATTCTTAGTCAAATGGGGGAGGGAGGTGGGAAAGCAACATAGACTACAGTCTAATCACTTATACTTTTATAGCTTAGAATAATATAACTTGCGAGGCTCCGAGCAATAGGTAGGAATGTGGGCGTTAATCAAATATGAGTGTTGTTTGTAGGGGGGGGGTTAACAACAGTTAACCTAGAGTATCCATAAAAACGTATAATGGTCCAATACATTTTTAAAACTGCACACATAAATTATCAGTTGTAGCTTCTAATGTTTGTTAAGTTCCAGTCTGCATAACCATAGTACAATGCCCAAGATTACCAATATGTAGTATGTCTAGATTGCAAGTTCCCACGGGAATAGGGCCCTCAATTCACCCTGTATTTGTCTGTAAAATTTTGTGTCTATCGTATTGTTTCTCCACTGTACTGTAATCCATGTACCCATGGGCAGTGCTGCGGAATCTCTCGGCGCTTTAGAAATAAAGAATAATAATAATAATAATAATAGCTAAGATAAAAGCTACCTTTTCCTGTACCTTATAAACAGAGGCGTAACTAGAAACCACAGGGCCCAGGTGCAAGAATCTAAGAAGGGGCCCCCCCACCACCCCTTCCCCCTAAAAAAAAGGTGAATTTAATACATATTTTTTTTTACATTTAACACAGAATAAAATGTGAATCAGATTACATGTCTGCAAAAGGAGGTACCCTGTGCCCACAGTCTGTGAGATGGTCTGACCCCCTATTACTGTATATATATAGTTACACTATTTAACCCCCCAGTACTGTATATAGTAAGTTAGTGACACAGTCTGTAATCTGCCGGTGAGATGGCTGGCCTGACCCTACCCGCCCAGTACTTTATAAAGTGACCATAGTAGTCAGTGACATGGTCCACCCACCCATACTATATATATATAGTGGTACTGTATAGTGACACTGTTTACCCCCTGCCCCTCCCCCCCATGCTGTAGTAACAAGGTCTGTAATTTGCTGGTTCCACAAACATACACAAACACACATACATGCATAAATACACACACAGTCACATACATACACACACACACACACACCATACACACACACACATAAACACCAATGGGTATAACAGAAACACTAACCCCTGTAGTCATGTCACATTCACATGATATCAGTGCAGGCAGTGGTAGGCTAACGTTTTTTATTAAAAAAAAAAATTATAAAAAAAAAATAAAAAAAAATTTTAAGCTGGGCCCCCACCCTCAGGGGCCCAGTCGCACCTGCAACCTCTACACCCCCTGTAGTTTATAAAGCATGGAGAACATGCTGTCTCGGCCGCAGACAGCACCTTCCAACTCTACCGCAAGTTAGTACAGACCAACTGGAGATTTTTATGCACTATACCAAGGCTGTGATTATCCTATATAAAATTGAAGTACTACAGCATCATTCTGTGGTAGGGAGAAAAGTAATTTAAGAGCTCAGCTGCACCCCAATATTTCTCTAGGGAAAAACATTTAAGAGTCAACACCACAATCCAACTGTAAACACATTTCAGTTATATGCTAAATTAAATAGCACAAGCTTTTGAAGCCAATGACCAGCTAAAATGTAGTGCTTTTATAAAGGTCTAACCCAACCAAGGGACATTTCTGAATGCTTTATATTACAAGCTGATTAATTTTCTCTGTTATTTAATCATCTACACTTCTAATGTGCTAGCGGTTTCAGCTTAAGAAGTATGGATCCTAGCAATTATAAGTTACCACTAAATGGCATAATACGTATAGATCATTCTTATATGGAGCTAAGGATAAAGTAAGATGTTGCTGAAAAGATAAAACTGAGAGCTATGTAGAACTCTCCATTATCAACAGTCCTGTAAACATATATATAGAAACATGTTAGCAGTGTCAACCAGCATCATAAGCTGTGTTGTACTATACCCCTGTACTCAGCTAAATGGCACATTGATCCCTGTAACCTGTAACCTGCTATCAAACAACAACAAATAACTTCCTTAAAACTAATACAGGAGGACTCTGCTGTCAAACACAAGTACAACCAAGCATGATTTGAACTGTAGAATTGTTGAGCCCAAAGCTAGATGAAGGTTTCTAAACAACTATGGACTGTACCGGTGACTGGCCAGCCAGCTGGCACAGTAAAAGTCTTAACGCACAGTTATGTATGCTCACATGGTCAGGGTTATCAATTGAACTTCGGATTCCCATTTAAGTATCTCACACTGTGTAAAGTATCTCAAATATATAGCCTTATAAACGAAAAGTATTAGCACCCAATGTGCTGCGTTATGCTCAGCAAGTTATAAGAATGAAGAGAATACTAGTTTCCCAATTATATGTTTTGAGTATTGTAGGAAAGCTATTGATAATACCCAGGTGTTGTGAATTTTTAGGTTTTAAATTAATGGCATATATGGTTTAGGAAGTCAGCTAAGTAGCATCATAAATATATACACACACATTAATAAAATAACTTATATAAAGAAACAATGGCCATAGGTCCCAGCACAGATCTATAGTAGAAGTTCTTAAAATTATCTTGATAACTTGGATCTATTTGTTGGGATCATGAGTATAACCAGATACTCAGCCAACTCCTTTTTTGAGTATGTATCTCACTCCGGTCTTGTAGGAATGTCCAGAATGAGTATAGAAGGGAACAGCCGCTGTTCCAAAAAAGGTCAGGATCAGTGTATAACTCCATGATAGCTTTTCAGACCGGCTTGCATATGTAGCAGTCCCTGGGTAGTGAATTTTGTGAAAGAAAATATATTGGTTGTTACAAAACTCAGCAGAAGTTTTTTTCAGCTTGTTTCCGATATCTTGCAGAGTCCAATATCTCCTCTGTCTCCCAATCCCCTGCGGAGTCCCCATGTAGCGATGCGCTAGTGTCTGATGCTCTCCCAGAGATGGAATGCAGGGAACTCAGCGACGATCTGCTTGAGGGAACAATTGAACTCCCCTGGGATGTGAGTACTGGAGTGATGTAGTTTCCATCGCCCTTTTCAGGCATAGAGATATCCGTGCTCTGTAGTGGCAGCTGTACCAGGGAGGATAATAAAGATGCAAAGCATGTCTTGAGGCTTTGGAAGTGCCTGTCAATAAGCTGTTGGGTATTTTGTTCCCAGGCCTCCAATGCCTCCATGTTGGAATTATACTTAGAGCGTGATTGATAGTGAGGTAGCTTCTCTATCCGCAGTTTACAAAAGCGTAGTACCTCCACTTCAGAAGTGCATTACTTTTACATACAGAGTCCTCCAGCTTTGAGGGGAGTGCTGTAGGTCCGTGACATTTTCAAGCTGCATGGGCAAGATGGCGGTGGCAGATTCTTTACACTGCCTGGAGTCTATTATGCTGACTCAAGCTGTCTATGTAGGCGGAGTTACCGGTGTTGATGTATAGGTAAAGGGTGAGTTTATCACCTTGCTTAGCCCCGGAAAAACAGTGTATCTAATCGTTTAGGACAGGCTTTTTGCAGAGCTCACTTTAACATGCAGCCATTCCCGTAGGCAGCCAGCTCCGCCCTCCCCCCCCAATTTTTATTATATTTTAAATGGCTATAAAATAACATTAGGTCATGCAATACAATGTTGTTCTAAAACATTGTGTTAAATTCAGTATTGAAGTATATCAATATATTAGAAACACATACAAAGTGAAAAATGCGCTATATGGCCTAAAACAGAAGACTTGCTTGAAGTTTCAAATCTTCATATAGTATATGCAGGTAATTGTGGTAGAAAAGTATTAAAGCAAGTACTGGCTCATATACAGCCCATATATATATATACCATGTTGGTAGTGTAAGTAAAACATAAAATGTATTCCATATAACAGTAAAAATAGAATCTTGTACAGACCTGGACAATGCAGTACTAGTAAAATAGAGAGAGAGATACCTCTTACCCTCCTCTTGCGTTAACTGACGCGTTTCGTCGAGGCTTTCTCAAAGGTGTCAAATAGTGTAGAAGGTTCAAAAATAATCAAAGGTAAGTACTTATGTGTACACTTAAAATTAAAATTAAATTTGGAAAAACAGAATGTATACAAAATAAGGATATTTCACAGAGTCCAAAGAGGAAGGACCGGAATAATGTCCCAAAACTTGCTTAATTGTAGTGTAGTGATGTGATGATCTTCACTCACCTCACAGGAAAGAAGGAAATACACAAAATAGTGAAGCCTATTAGGGAATGTGGTCTCACCACAGAGGAATATTACTCACATGTTTCTGAGCTATGACCAAGCTCTTAGTTGATAGGCAGATTGGTATAAAGCCCCATGGCTCCTCTGGAGACTCATGAAACTCAGGAACTCCAAAAGTGGATTAAAGACAATATTTATTCTAAAAACATAGGACAGAAATAAAGACACTGGCCTCTATTTATCAAGGTCTGGCGGACCTGATCCGACAGTGCGGATCAGGTCCGCCAGACCTCACTGAATACGGAGAGCAATATGCTCTCCATATTCAGCATTGCACCAGCAGCTCACAAGAGATGCTGGTGCAATGCCGCCCCCTGCAGACTCGTGGCCAATGGGCCGCCAGCAGGGGGGTGTCAATCAACCTGATGTCTGTCCGCCTGCTCAGAGCAGGCGGACAGGTTATGGAGCATCGGTCTTTGTGCATGCAGGCTCGCCAGAAACACGGGGCATCAAGCTCCATTAGGAGCTTGATAGATAGGCCCCTGTATACACAAGGTAATATCATAGCATACAAGAAAAGGCAAGCCTGGTACAAAGCAGGCATACTAAACAGCGAATAGTTGTATTAGTTCTTTAGTTCACCCAACCATTAGTGATAATACCTTCATCCATATTCTAGAATATATATTTTTTTTCCTTGGACTTGGTTTGACTATTCTGTTATTAATTGCTGTCTTAAATGGCTGACTATGCCCCAATCTAAATATACTTGGAGGTTAGAAGATACACGTTATGATGACCCACTTTAATTACAGAAAATACAATCTCTTAATGTAGTGTTTATCATTAGGACTTTTATATTCATTCTAAATTTTCTAAATGTGTGCTAAATTAGTCTCCTGTCTATTAGTCCTGGTCCATAAAGAGGGCATTTAGATCCATCTTCTTTTAGTCTATATGTAGGAGAAGGGGAGTGTACATTTGGTATAAGATTGTCATGGACATTCATTTTGGATGAGTTAATGCATTGTCTGACTACTATCTATTTGTTATACTGTTGTAATTTATCATTAGAAAAATGTAATCAGTTTTGTTGATATGTCTTAATTTGTAACCTAAAGTATAATTTTTTAATGTACATTATTGCAATGTTGTTGTGGTAACTGGTCTATAAATAAATAAATATAGTTCAACATGTTTAAATAGTGCTCATATGCATGATATAAATGTTTAGATTCTTTTAGAAAATGTTCCAAACCCTAATTCCAAAATTAAAATGCAAATCACCATAAAAAGGGAACCAAAAAATAATGCCCTGATGAACGGCTTTGAAAATGCATATAACCCTGCATCATGTGTAATAATAAATCTTCTACAATGTGCTTAATGTGCCTCACTAAGGTTTTCAATGTAAAGTTTAATGCAGCTTTAAGGGGTGGTGTTAGGTTGCACAAATCTGCTGTTAGGGATTTTAGTGCAAACATAATAAAGAAAGAAAGAATAATACATTAGCAATCACTATAAGGAGAACAAAAGTAAAATATAACTTTGTTGATATTTATACAGTTATATTGTTTTTTTCTTTTTTTAAATTTAAGTTATTTCTGTAAGTAAATTTCAACATACCACTGTAGAGGATATTTTGACTGTGTTTTTATAATTCAGTTTATTAAAATTATTACAATAATATTTTGTCACAGGAAAAAGCAAGTAAATTGAAATAATATACACAAATGTATTTGTTAAACAACATATGGATATCATACATGAAAAACATCTTGAACGTTTCCTCGTAGTTCTTATATGATGTACTTTATATAAATGTTGATGTCTTACCAAGATTGACAACTCAACTGGATACATTGATCACCCACAAGTTATTTTTATTGTCACATCACTCTGTTATATTGTTCTGTTGTTCTATATTGTAAAGCTTATCAATAGAAACTAAAAAATGTAAATTTACATCATGTTAGAACAATAAAGTCCTCTAGGTGTAGATAAGTAGCTGCCAAATTATGCAACCATAACCAGATTCACCTTGACAACATAGAAATGATAATGATGTATTATTAAAGCCCCTAAAGTTAAAAAAAAAAAAAAAAAAACATACGGCTAGATTACGAGTCTTGCATTAGCCTTAAAAAGCAGCGTTGAGAGGTCCCAACGCTGCTTTTCTCCTACCACTGGTATTATGAGTCTTGCAGGTACAGGTGTACCGCTCACTTTTTTGGTCAGACTCGAAAATACCGCAAATCCACTTACGTCAATTGCGTATCCTATATTTTCAATGGGACTTGCATAACGCCGGTATTACAAGTCTTCCAAAAAGTGAGCGGTACAGCCTCACCTGTCAAGTCTGGTACCGCATTTAAAAGTCAGTAGTTAAGAGTTTTATGGGCTAACGCTGTAGCATAAAACTCTTAACTAAAGTGCTAAAAAGTACACTAACACCCATAAACTACCTATTAACCCCTAAACCAAGGCCCCCCACATCGTAAACATTTAAAAAAAAATGTAACCCCTAATCTGCCGAACCGGACATCGCCGCCACTATAATAAATATATTAACCCCTAAACCGCCACACTCCCGCATCGCAAACACTAGTTAAATATTATTAAACCCTAATCTGCCTGCAATAACATCGCCGCAACCTACCTACACTTATTAACCCCTAATCTGCCGCCCCTAACGTCACCGCCACTATATTAAAGTTATTAACCCCTAAATCTAAGTCTAACCCTAAACCTAACACCCCCTAACTTAAATATAATTTAAATAAATCTAAATAAAATAACTACAATTAACTAAATTATTCCTATTTAAAACTAAATACTTACCTATAAAATAAACCCTAAGATAGCTACAATATAACTAATAGTTACATTGCAGCTAGCTTAGGATTTATTTTTATTTTACAGGCAACTTTGTATTTATTTTAACTAGGTAGAATAGTTATTAAATAGTTATTAACTATTTAATAACTACCTAGCTAAAATGAATACAAAAGTACCTGTAAAATAAAACCTAAATTACAATTACACCTAACACTACACTATAATTAAATTAATTCCCTAAACTAACTACAATTAAATACAATTAAATACAATTATCTAATGTACGGAAAAAAACACAAAATTACAGAAAATAATAAAATAATTACAAGTTTTTTAAACTAATTACACCTAATCTAATCCCACTAATAAAATAAAAAAGCCCCCCAAAATAATAAAAAGCCCTACCCTATACTAAATTACAAATAGCCCTTAAAAGGGTCTTTTGCGGGGCATTGCCCCAAAGTAATCAGCTCTTTTACCTGTAAAAAAAAGTACAATACCCCCCAACATTAAAACACACCACCCACACACCCACCCAAAATAACAAAACTTGTGTCAGTGTCCAATTATTTACGGACCTAACGGAATTAAGGTAGAAAAAATCCTATTGGCTGATGCAATCAGCCAATAGGATTGAGCTTGCATTCTATTGGCTGATCCAATCAGCCAATAGGATTGAGCTGACATTCTATTGGCTGATTGGATCAGCCGATAGAATGCAAGCTCAATCCTATTGGCTGATTGCATCAGCCAATAGGATTTTTTCTACCTTAATTCCGTTAGGTCCGTAAATAATTGGACACTGACACATGTTTTGTTATTTTGGCTATTTACCAAAATAAATTCAAGTTAAAGTAAAATAATGAATATGGGCTTGAAGTGCAGTCTCTCAGCTTTAATTTGAGGGCATTCACATCTAAATTTTAGAAAAGGTTTAGGAATTACAGCACTTTAATATGGCCCTCTTTTTTAAGGGACCAAAAGTAATTGAACATTTTGACTCAAAAGCTGTTTTATAGACAGGTGTTGGCTATTTCTTCATTTCAACATCAAGGTCTGGAGTTGATTCCAGGTGTGGCATTCTGTTACTGTGAACCTACAACATGCGTTCAAAGGAGAGCTAAATGCAAGTGAAACAGGCCATCAGGCTGCAAAAAAAAAAACTAAATCCATCAAAGCGACATTAGGAGTGGCCATATAAACCATTTGGTACATTCTGAGAAAAAAAGAACGCACTGGTGAGCTCTGCAACACAAAAATGCCTGGACATCTATGGAAAACAACAGTCATGGATGATCATAAGATCCTTTCCATGGTAAAGAAAAACCCCTTCACAACATCCAGCCAAGTGAAGAACACTCTCCAGGAGGTAGGCATATCATTATCCAAGTCTACCATAAAGAGAAGACTTTACAAGTGCAAATATAGAGGGTTCACCATAAGGTGCAAAACATTCATATGCCTCAAGAATAGAAAGGCCAGATTAGACTTTGCCAAAAAATACCTTAAAAAAGCAGCCCAGTTCTGCAACAGCATTCTTTGCACAGATTAAATTAAGATCAACCTGTACTAGAATGATGGGAAGAAAAAAGTATGGAGAAGGCTTGGAACGGCTCATGATCTGAAGCATACCACATCATATGTAAAACACGGTGGAGGCAGTGTGATGGCATGGGCATGCATGGCTTCCAATGTCACTGGGTCACTAGTGTTTATTTATGATGTGACAGAAGCAGCCGGATGAGTTCTTAAGTGCATAGGTATATATTGTCTGCTCAGATTCATCCAAATTCAGCAAAGTTGATTGGACAGCGCTTCACTTTCCAGATGGACAATGACCCAAAACATACTGTGAAGGCAACCCAGGAGTTTTTAAGACAAAGAAGTGAAATATTCTGCAATGGCCGAGTCAATCATCTGATCTCAACCTGATCAAGCATGCATTTCACTTAAGGCAGAAAGACCCACGAACAAACAACTGAAGACAGCTGCAGTAAAGGCCAGGCAAAGCATCACAGAGGAGGGAACCAAGTGTTTGGTGATATTCATGAGTTCCAGAGTTCAACCAGTCATTGCCTGCAAAGGATTCTTGACTAAATATTACAAATTTACATTTTATTTATGATTGAGTTAATTTTTCTAATTACATTTGAGCCCCTGAAATAAGGGGACTGTGTATGAAAATGGTTGCAATTCCTAAACGATTCATATGATATTTTTGTTCAACCCCTTGAATTAAAGATGAAAGTCTGCACTTCAATTGCATCTCGGTTGTTTTCTTTCAAATCCATTGTGGTGGCACCAGAATTATGAAAAAATTTGTGTCAGTGTCCAATTATTTACGGACCTAACTGTATATATATAATTATAGGATCCAATAGTAAACCACAAAAGCGCTCAAAGCCCACGGTGTAAAAGATAAAAAAGAGTCTTTATTGGGACAATTTAAAAACAAAAAGCGTCCTGTCTAGGACTGACTGTAATCCAGGTTGAAGGTTGAATTTGCAGGCACACAGAGCAGACATGTTTCGTGCTCAGGTAGCACTTTTTCACTGCTTACCTGTGCACCTGCAAAGGCCTGCCTTTTAATCACAAAAATTTAAAGTGATACATCACACAATTTTAAACAACCTGAATCTCAACTTCTATGTGCCTGACTACATAGCAGATTAACACAGCATAAGTAAAAGCATTGTAATCTTGAAAGGAATAAAATTTATACATACATATTAAATTTAATTGAGTCAATAGAAGATATTATATTGAAAAATGAACTTTCTTAATATTATACTAGAAAAATTCTAATAAATGCTTATATTGAAATAGGAATCTGTTTAGTGCCTATTACCAACATTTTGAAATGATATTATACAAATAAATCCAAAATCTCTCCTGTTGTTCTTCTCTAAAGGAATCTAAACTTCCAATTACCAACATAGCAAAATAGAATATTATACAAATAAATCTAAATCTCTCCTTTTGTTTATCCCTAAAGGATAGCTAGTTTGCAAGGTCAGGATCCAGAACACCTCCCTCTTATCTAAGATAATTTCCCTATTTCCTCCTCTGCTCCATACCGGTACAAAATCTATAGCTTGCACCATCAAGGCATTAACATCTGCATTATGTTTTTCTTTGAAATGTCTCGCTACTGGTGTATCTGAGCTTTCATCCTCTATGCTACGTAGGTGTTCAAGAAATCTCTCTTTGAGCGGTCTAGTGTTTTTTCCTGTGTACTGCTTGAGACAAATTTTGCATGTTAGTAAGTATATTACGTGTGTAGTAGAACAGTTTATTGCATAATTCATTTTATGTTGTTTTTGGGTTGCTGTTGATAATATCTCATCTCCCTCTCTCACAAAATTGCAAGTCCTACATATAGGCCTCCTGCATTTGAAGAACCCTTTCCTTCTTTGTAGCCAATTTTTATTAGAAATAGGTTTTAGTTCTGAAGGTGATAAATAATTAGATAGAATTTTTCCTCTTTTTGATATATAGTTACATACTTCCTGCATAATTTCCTTAAGAATAGGATCTGAGTATAATATTGGTATGGAATTTCGCACTATATTACAGATCTTGTTATATTCCAAACTATAGTTGGTAATAAATTTAAGTTTTTTATGATGTTTATCAATATTTTTTTGTTTCTTTCTGTGTAGAAGTTGCTCTCTAGGTATATGATCCACATTACTTTTGGCTTTAGTTAATATCTCATCTTTATAGCCTATATCTCTCAATCTCTCTAGGGCAATCTTAGCATGTTTTTGATACTCCTCTTCTGTTGTAAAATTTCTTTTAAGTCTAATTAGCTCCCCTTTAGGGATAGCTTCAATTACATGTCTAGGATGACAGGAGTCATATTTTAAAGTAGTATTTCCTGCTGTCGGTTTTCGAAATAATGTGGTATTTATATTTTGAGTGTTCTCATCAATAAAAATAGTTAGATCAAGAAAGTTAACATTAGTTGTACTATGTTCACTTGTAAATTTAATACCACAATTGTTGATATTCAGGTATTGACAAAATTCCTCAGCCTCTGAATCATCTCCATCAAATACAAATAATAGGTCATCTATGTACCTAAAAAATGATACAATTTGTTGCTTGTATGGATTTCTATCTCCAAAAATGTGGGACAGCTCCCACCAACCCATAAAAAGGTTGGCGAATTTCCAGTTACTCCCATTTTTCACTACTTTCCAAAGATTCACAAAGACCCTATATCACCTCCAGGAAAGCCTATTATTGCTGTTATTAACTCACTGAATGAATCACTTTCAGAGCTAGTCGATTCCTTTTTGCAACCATTAGTAAGCAATTTGCCTAGTTACATTCAGGACACCACAGCCTTGCTAAGGAAATTAAGTAATACACAATGGAAATCATCTTACAGATTAATTACTGCTGATGTATCATCCCTGTATACATCAATATTACATGATAAAGGCCTAACAGCAATAGAATTCTTTTTGGATAATTATAGCAACTATGAAGCAGCAACCAAGGTTTTCCTTATAAATGCCATAGAATATTTGCTTACCCACAATTTCTTTAAAATTTGGCAGTAATTTCTATCTCCAGAAACGCAGGACAGCCATGGGGGCCAAGTTTGCCCCCTCGTACGCCAACCTTTTTATGGTTTGGAGATAGAAATCCATACAAGCAACAAATTGTATCATTTTTTAGGTACATAGATGACCTATTATTTGTATTTGATGGAGATGATTCAGAGGCTGAGGAATTTTGTCAATACCTGAATATCAACAATTATGGTATTAAATTTACAAGTGAACATAGTACAACTAATGTTAACTTTCTTGATCTAACTATTTTTATTGATGAGAACACTCAAAATATAAATACCACATTATTTAGAAAACCGACAGCAGGAGATACTACTTTAAAATATGACTCCTGTCATCCTAGACATGTCATTGAAGCTATCCCTAAAGGGGAGCTAATTAGACTTAAAAGAAATTGTACAACGGAAGAGGAGTATCAAAAACATGCTAAGATTGCCCTAGAGAAATTGAGAGATATAGGCTATAAAGATGAGGTATTAACTAAAGCCAAAAGTAATGTGGATCATATACCTAGAGAGCAACTTCTACACAGAAAGAAACAAAAAAATATTGATAAACATCATAAAAAACTTAAATTTATTACCAACTATAGTTTGGAATATAACAAGATCTGTAATATAGTGCGAAATTCCATACCAATATTATACTCAGATCCTATTCTTAAGGAAATTATGCAGGAAGGATGTAACTATATATCTAAAAGAGGCAAAACTCTATCTAATTATTTATCACCTTCAGAACTAAAACCTATTTCTAATAAAAATTGGCTACAAAGAAGGAAAGGGTTCTTCAAATGCAGGAGGCCTATAATTATGTAGGACTTGCAATTTTGTGAGAGAGGGAGATGAGATATTATCAACAGTAACCCAAAAACAACATAAAATGAATTATGCAATAAACTGTTCTACTACACACGTAATATACTTACTAACATGCAAAATTTGTCTCAAGCAGTACACAGGAAAAACCACTAGGCCGCTCAAAGAGAGATTTCTTGAACACCTACGTAGCATAGAGGATGAAAGCTCAGATACACCATTAGCGAGACATTTCAAGGAAAAACATAATGCAGACGTTAATGCCTTGATGGTGCAGGCTATAGATTTTGTACCGGTATGGAGCAGAGGAGGAAATAGGGAAATGATCTTAGATAAGAGGGAGGTGTTCTGGATCCTGACCTTGCAAACTAGCTATCCTTTAGGGATAAACAAAAGGAGATATTTAGATTTATTTGTATAATATTCTATTTTGCTATGTTGGTAATTGGAAGTTTAGATTCTTTTAGAGAAGAACAACAGGAGAGATTTGGGATTTATTTGTATAATATCATTTCAAAATGTTGGTAATAGGCACTAAACGGATTCCTATTTCAATATAAGCATTTATTAGAATTTTTCTAGTATAATATTAAGAAAGTTCATTTTTCAATATAATATCTTCTATTGACTCAATTAAATTTAATATGTATGTATAAATTTTATTCCTTCCAAGATTACAATGCTCTTACTTTTGCTGTGTTAATCTGCTATATAGTCAGGCACATAGAAGTTGAGATTCAGGTTGTTTAAAATTGTTTGATGTATCACTTTAAATTTTTGTGATTAAAAGGCAGGCCTTTGCAGGTGCACAGGTAAGCAGTGAACAAGTGCTACCTGAGCACGAAACATGTCTGCTCTGTGTACCTGCAAATTCAACCTGGATTACAGTCAGTCCTAGACAGTACGCTTTTTGTTTTTAAATTGTCCTAATAAAGACTCTTTTTTATCTTTTACACCGTGGGCTTTGAGCGCTTTTGTGGTTTACTATTGGATCCTGGATACTTATTTAGCGTGTGGAACAGACACGCTGAACTACAAGCTGCCACTGCCGGTGATTAGGGATTTGTGTATCCTGCCCTCCCCTCCTATTGAGCCGTCTGCAATATATCATATATAAGACGAAGGATTATTTAGTGCGCTCCGTTGTGCAGGTTATTTTTGGATGTCTATATATAATTATATATACATACATACATAATATAATTTATAAATAGATATTACTATATATATCTGTATATATCATACCTATATATAATCCTGTTTATATACACAGGGAGTGCAGAATTATTAGGCAAATGAGTATTTTGACCACATCATCCTCTTTATGCATGTTGTCTTACTCCAAGCTGTATAGGCTCGAAAGCCTACTACCAATTAAGCATATTAGGTGATGTGCATCTCTGTAATGAGAAGGGGTGTGGTCTAATGACATCAACACCCTATATCAGGTGTGCATAATTATTAGGCAACTTCCTTTCCTTTGGCAAAATGGGTCAAAAGAAGGACTTGACAGGCTCAGAAAAGTCAAAAATAGTGAGATATCTTGCAGAGGGATGCAGCACTCTTAAAATTGCAAAGCTTCTGAAGCGTGATCATCAAACAATCAAGCATTTCATTCAAAATAGTCAACAGGGTCGCAAGAAGCGTGTGGAAAAACCAAGGCACAAAATAACTGCCCATGAACTGAGAAAAGTCAAGCGTGCAGCAGCAAAGATGCCACTTGCCACCAGTTTGGCCATATTTCAGAGCTGCAACATCACTGGAGTGCCCAAAAGCACAAGGTGTGCAATACTCAGAGACATGGCCAAGGTAAGAAATGCTGAAATACGACCACCACTGAACAAGACACACAAGCTGAAACGTCAAGACTGGGCCAAGAAATATCTCAAGACTGATTTTTCTAAGGTTTTATGGACTGATGAAATGAGAGTGAGTCTTGATGGGCCAGATGGATGGGCCCGTGGCTGGATTGGTAAAGGGCAGAGAGCTCCAGTCCGACTCAGACGCCAGCAAGGTGGAGGTGGAGTACTGGTTTGGGCTGGTATCATCAAAGATGAGCTTGTGGGGCCTTTTCGGGTTGAGGATGGAGTCAAGCTCAACTCCCAGTCCTACTGACAGTTTCTGGAAGACACCTTCTTCAAGCAGTGGTACAGGAAGAAGTCTGCATCCTTTAAGAAAAACATGATTTTCATGCAGGACAATGCTCCATCACACGCGTCCAAGTACTCCACAGCGTGGCTGGCAAGAAAGGGTATAAAAGAAGAAAATCTAATGACATGGCCTCCTTGTTCACCTGATCTGAACCCCATTGAGAACCTGTGGTCCATCATCAAATGTGAGATTTACAAGGAGGGAAAACAGTACACCTCTCTGAATAGTGTCTGGGAGGCTGTGGTTGCTGCTGCACGCAATGTTGATGGTGAACAGATCAAAACACTGACAGAATCCATGGATGGCAGGCTTTTGAGTGTCCTTGCAAAGAAAGGTGGCTATATTGGTCACTGATTTGTTTTTGAATGTCAGAAATGTATATTTGTGAATGTTGAGATGTTATATTGGTTTCACTGGTAAAAATAAATAATTGAAATGTGTATATATTTGTTTTTTGTTAAGTTGCCTAATAATTATGCACAGTAATAGTCACCTGCACACACAGATATCCCCCTAAAATAGCTATAACTAAAAACAAACTAAAAACTACTTCCAAAACTATTCAGCTTTGATATTAATGAGTTTTTTGGGTTCATTGAGAACATGGTTGTTGTTCAATAATAAAATTAATCCTCAAAAATACAACTTGCCTAATAATTCTGCACTCCCTGTATGTATATATATATATATATATATATATATATATATATATATATATATATAGGTATTGATACATAATGTACCAAAATACCATCAGACATATGTAGAAAAATGTATCTATGAATAAATCGAACATATTCTGCTATGTGAATGATATTGGAATGTGAAATATTCATATTTTCATGTTGGGTTAGCGCACTTGATAATATGCGATCATGTTTGCCCGTTAGTAGGGTATTAGGTTGTTTTTCGTTATCGCACACGCAATATTTTAAGTTCGGCTTTTTACACACATCAGGTTAGCGCGCAAGCGAAAACAGTTTACTTTCAACTTATAATACAAGCACAACCCAACACACACAAAAAGCTTAAATCTAGCGCAATTAACGCTTGAGCGGGAGCGTAGAAATAACAATCCACTTGTAATCTGACCCAAATACAAGCACAACCCGAAACATACAAAAAGCTTACTTCTAGTGCAATTAAAGCTAGAGCGGGAGCGTTAATTAACACTCCACTTGTAATCTGACCCAATATGTAGGTCAATGTAACTTTATGAAAACAATGTGATCTGTGAGTTTATAATTAGAATACAGGGAGTGCAGAATTATTAGGCAAATGAGTATTTTGACCACATCATCCTCTTTATGCATGTTGTCTTACTCCAAGCTGTATAGGCTCGAAAGCCTACTACCAATTAAGCATATTAGGTGATGTGCATCTCTGTAATGAGAAGGGGTGTGGTCTAATGACATCAACACCCTATATCAGGTGTGCATAATTATTAGGCAACTTCCTTTCCTTTGGCAAAATGGGTCAAAAGAAGGACTTGACAGGCTCAGAAAAGTCAAAAATAGTGAGATATCTTGCAGAGGGATGCAGCACTCTTAAAATTGCAAAGCTTCTGAAGCGTGATCATCGAACAATCAAGCGTTTCATTCAAAATAGTCAACAGGGTCGCAAGAAGCGTGTGGGAAAACCAAGGCGCAAAATAACTGCCCATGAACTGAGAAAAGTCAAGCGTGCAGCTGCCAAGATGCCACTTGCCACCAGTTTGGCCATATTTCAGAGCTGCAACATCACTGGAGTGCCCAAAAGCACAAGGTGTGCAATACTCAGAGACATGGCCAAGGTAAGAAAGGCTGAAAGACGACCACCACTGAACAAGACACACAAGCTGAAACGTCAAGACTGGGCCAAGAAATATCTCAAGACTGATTTTTCTAAGGTTTTATGGACTGATTAAATGAGAGTGAGTCTTGATGGGCCAGATGGATGGTCCCGTGGCTGGATTGGTAAAGGGCAGAGAGCTCCAGTCCGACTCAGACGCCAGCAAGGTGGAGGTGGAGTACTGGTTTGGGCTGGTATCATCAAAGATGAGCTTGTGGGGCCTTTTCGGGTTGAGGATGGAGTCAAGCTCAACTCCCAGTCCTACTGACAGTTTCTGGAAGACACCTTCTTCAAGCAGTGGTACAGGAAGAAGTCTGCATCCTTTAAGAAAAACATGATTTTCATGCAGGACAATGCTCCATCACACGCGTCCAAATACTCCACAGCGTGGCTGGCAAGAAAGGGTATAAAAGAAGAAAATCTAATGACATGGCCTCCTTGTTCACCTGATCTGAACCCCATTGAGAACCTGTGGTCCATCATCAAATGTGAGATTTACAAGGAGGGAAAACAGTACACCTCTCTGAACAGTGTCTGGGAGGCAGTGGTTGCTGCTGCACACAATGTTGATGGTGAACAGATCAAAACACTGACAGAATCCATGGATGGCAGGCTTTTGAGTGTCCTTGCAAAGAAAGGTGGCTATATTGGTCACTGATTTGTTTTTGTTTTGTTTTTGAATGTCAGAAATGTATATTTGTGAATGTTGAGATGTTATATTGGTTTCACTGGTAAAAATAAATAATTGAAATGGGTATATATTTGTTTTTGTTAAGTTTCCTAATAATTATGCACAGTAATAGTCACCTGCACACACAGATATCCCCCTAAAATAGCTATAACTAAAAACAAACTAAAAACTACTTCCAAAACTATTCAGCTTCGATATTAATGAGTTTTTTGGGTTCATTGAGAACATGGTTGTTGTTCAATAATAAAATTAATCCTCAAAAATACAACTTGCCTAATAATTCTGCACTCCCTGTAATGCTAAATGAATGTATTTTTCATGCATCTTTATAAACTAAATAAGCCTCCATTTCATTTCCAATTGGTAAATTATCTGGTTACTTGTTACATCACAGTGTTGTTGCATAATAGGTGTTTCTACTATTGATTTATAGCAGGTCTCCAAATCTATAAGCTGAACTGTATGATATGAAGTTAATTACATTTATATCTGTTTTTATTTGTGGCTGCTAAACCATAAATCAAAGTTGTTGTTTTTTTTTTGTTTTTTTAAAGGAACTGGGATCACGAAACAGTCACATTCAGCAGCTAATTATGGCAGAGTTTCAGAGTTTACAGTTTCAATGGTAATGCTAATTAATTTATCTGCCTGGACATGTAATTTAATATTGGTAACTGCAGCTGTCCAAACCGCATATGAACAGATGAGCAATTTGGCATCAGGGAATACAAAATGTTTATTTTGCTAAGGAGAAATGTGATCTTTGAATTCTTAATCATATTATTCTGTTTATGAAGAATATATTGATTTTACATAGCATAACATATGGCAATAAAAATGTATTTGTAGTTATCAAAACTAATGCATTTTGTAAGAAGCAATAGCAATAATAAGTGTAATTTTTTTTTTTTTTAAAAAAGGTTATACTAAATTAACCTATTAACTGCCGAGCCATTGCTAAAGTCTTTGCTGTGCTGTTTTATAGTATTTAAATGCTTGTCACATTAAAGACCTACTGTCAGAGGTGCAACTAGAAACCACAGGGCCCAGGTGCAAGAATCTAATCCCTTAGTCACAGTCTGTAATCTGTCGGTGAGATGGCTGGCCTGATCCTACCCGCCCCAGTACTTTATAACGTGACCACAGTAGTCAGTGACATGGTCCAGCCCCCCAGTACTGTATATAGTGGTACTGTATAGTGACACTGTTTACTCCTTGCCCCCCATGCTGTAGTAGCAAGGTCTGTAATTTTCTGGTTCCACAAACATACACACACACATACATGCATAAAGACACACACACTCGCATACACACATAAACACCAATGGGTAAAACAGAAACACTAACCCCTGTAGTCAGAGAAACTAGTGAAGCATCATTTCACACTCACATGATATCAGTGCAGGCAGTGGCAGGTCAACATTTTTTATTGAAAAAAAACAACTTTTTTTTTTTTTGGAAGCTGGGCCCCCCACCCTTAGGGGCCCAGTCGCAGTTGCGGACCTCTGCACCCCCTGTAGTTCTGCTCCTGCCTACTGTGGGCAATTTTTTCTGTGAGAATATACATATTTTACGCTATTACATGTATATATTATGACATGTAAGAAATACATGTGAAAAATTCATATTTTTACTAATCTTTTAAGAAACAAGGTTGTAAACAATAGTGTGTGTTTGTGTGTGTTTTTCCAATCTCAAGTAATAAAAAAAGGGGTTAAAGGGAAAGTATACTATAAAATAGTTTTTCCCTTAATGTGTTTCCAATAACTTTTTTTTACCAGATGCATAGTATAAAATGTATGAGATTTGCTTTTTAAGGCTTATTTGTGTATATGAATTAGAATGGGTTGAGCTTGTAGGTAAAACCAGATCTCATTACTTTATCACATTGTGTACATATACCTGCTTCTTTATCTTATATCTGTCCATAAACCATTCACCAATACTTGGAGAGAACAATGGAAAATTAACATTTTATAACCTAATCTCTACTATAACCCACTGGGAGTGTAATTTCTTCTACTGGCTGTGTTAACACATCTTGGCCTTGAGGTAAAAAACATTCAGGATGGGTGGGGATACCACAGGCTGAGTAACCTGTCCCTTTAACCTTGTATAAATAAGAACCTATGGGTATATGTATATAACTTTGATCTGCACATACAGGCTCCCATGAGCCTCTAGTCAAATAAATACACATTTATTTACACAAGGTGATCACTATTACCAAATTAATCACATGGATATTAAAATGTATGAAGGAGCTTTATTTTAAAGATGAGCTTGTGGGCTTTAGAAAATGGGGTCATATGAGCTCTAGGCCATTTTGGTGGCCTATTATAAATCCCTAGAGACACCCTCATTAAAAGAAAAGATAACAATTTTAAAGGGACATGAAACCCAAAAATGTTCTTTTAGGATTTAGATAGAGCATGCAATTTAAAGCGAATTGCTAATTAACTTCTAATATCAACTTTTGTTCGTTCTCTTTATGTGTTTAGGGATTTTGCAGAGATATATACACATATTGAGAGAAATATACAAATATAAACACATTAATATATATATGCATATACACATATATTTATGGACAAAACACAGTCCTCTATTGACTCCTATGAAAAGGCACTTTAGGTGCTATTTGCCCCTCACTTTATCCCCTTATAACTGCTTTGTGTAGTTATTTTAAAGTCAAAATGCTCATAATTTTATTTTATGTTACTGTAATGTCCTCTTTGGGGGCAACTGGGGCAACTTTTTATTTTTAACCAGAGGTCTGACCTCTGATTAATTGCGTTGCATTAACCAGCCACTTGTATCGGGAGTTAATGAACTCTTAGAGATGACTTGTCCACCTTAGGAATAGTTTCCCAAAGTTCCAGATGAGTCTCTAGTCTTTTTAAATTTAGGAGACTTTCGGCCAGATTACGAGTTTTACGTTATGAGCGGCTCGGTACTAACTTGCAAGTTATTTCCACCACTCACCTTTAATAGGGCTGCTATTACAGGTTTGCAAAAACCCGGTGTTAGCAGGCAATATGGCAGCATTGAGCTCCATACCGCACACAAATACCAGCGCTGCTTTGAGCTGGTTTTTTTACGTGCTCTTGCACGATTTCCCCATAGACATCAATGGGGAGAGCCAGCTAAAAAAAAGCCTAACACCTGCAATAAAGGAGCGTAAAGCTCCGTAACACAGCCAAATTGATTCCTAATGGGAAACAAAATGTATGTTTACACTTAACACCCTAACATAAACCCAACACCTTAACATAAACCCCGAGACTAAACACCCCTAATCTGTCGCCTGGAACAGCCAATAAAATGTGAGCTCAATCCTATTTGCTAATTGAATCAGCCAATAGGATTGAAGTTCAATCCTATTGGCTGATTGCATCAGCCAATAGTATTTTTTCACCTTTAATTCCGATGGGCTGATAGAAGAGGATCCTCCGCGCCGGATGTCTTGAAGATGGAGCCGCTCTGCGTTGGAAGGATGAAGATAGAAGATGCCGTCTGGATGAAGACTTCTGCCCGTGTAGAGGACAACTTCTTGCCGTTTGGATGAAGACTTCTCCCAGCTGCATTGAGGATGGATATCCGATCTTCAAAAACTGTAAGTGGATCTTCGGGGGTTAGTGCTAGGTTTTTTAAGGGTTTATTGGGTGAGTTTTATTTTTAGATCAGGGGTTTGGGCAAGGAAAAAAACTAAATGCCCTTTTAAGGGCAATGCCCATTCAAATGCCCTTTTCAGGGCAATGGGGAGCTTAGGTTTATTTAGATAGGGTTTTATTTGGGGGGTTTGATTGTGTGGGTGGTGGGTTTTACTGTTGGGGGGGTTGTTTGTATTTTTTTTACAGGTAAAAGAACTGATTTCTTTGGGGCAATGCCCTGCAAAAGGCCCTTTTAAGGGCTATTGGCAGTTTAGTTTAGGCTAGGTTTTTTTTTTAGTTTTTTTTTTGGGGGGGGGGGCTTTTATATTTTGATAGGGCTATTAGATTAGGTTAATTAGTTTAAATATTTGATCATTTCTTTTTTATTTGTGTAATTTAGTGTTTTTTATTTTTTGTAACTTAGTTAATTGTATTTAATTAATGTAATTTATTTAATTTTAGTGTAATGTTAGGTGTTAGTGTGAGGCAGGTTAGGTTTTATGTTACAGGTAAATTTGTATTTATTTTAACTAGGTAGTTAGTAAATAGTTAATAACTATTTACTAACTATTCTACCTGGTTAAAATAAATACAAACTTAGCTGTGAAATAAAAATAAAACCTAAGATAGCTACAATGTAACTATTAATTACATTGTAGCTAGCTTAGGGTTTATTTTACAGGTAAGTATTTAGTTTTAAATAGGAATTATTTAGTCAATGATAGTAATTTTTATTTAGATGTATTTTAACTATATTAAAGTTAAGGGTGTTAGGGTTAGACTTAGGGTTAGGTTTAGGGGTTAATAACTTTAGTATAGTGGCGGTGATGATGTTGGGGGCAGCAGATAAGGGGTTAATACTATTTAACTAGTGTTTATGATGCAGGAGTGCGGAGGTTTAGGGGTTAATATGTTTATTATAGTGACGGCAATGCGGGAGGGCCTTGGTTTAGGGGTTAATAGCTAGTTTAGGGGTGTTAGTTTACTTTGTAACACTTTAGTTATGAGTTTTATGCTACAGCTTTGTAACGCAAAACCCATACCTACTGTCTTTAGATGGCGGTACGAATCATGTCAGTATAGGGTGTACCGCTCACTTTTTGGCCTCCCAGGCAAAACTCGTAATACCAGCCCTATGGAAGTCCCTTTGAAAAAGGACTTTTTGAAAGGTGCTGTAGTTACGTTGCGTTACGGCCAAAAAAAGTGTGTGGTACAGCTATACCTGCAAGACTCCTAATAGCAGCGGTAGTGAAAAAGCAGTGTTATGAGGCTTTTTCACTCATAACGCAAATCTCGTAATCTAGCTGAGAGTAAATGGAACACCAGGATTCCCTGGAAATAATATCTGAGACCAAGATAGGGACCGGAAAAAAACCTCCACTAACTCAGATTTGGTTTTGAAAAAAATATCCATTGCTTAAAAGACATCCCCCACAGGCTTAGGATGCTGGGACCCTAAAATCTTTAATACTTCCTTATGTAGGGAACGGAAATGTTCAAGCTTAAATTAAAAGGTAGTCTTCTCAGAGTCCTAATATGAATTTAAGGATAATTCCTCAGAAGAGAGTTACCCTTCAGAAAGAGAAGAGAAATCTTCAGAGACAGAAAACTGTATTAGCCTAAGAGGTGCAGACACAGTAGGGACCTTATCGCTAATATAGAAGCTAGAAGAAACATTTATACGCTTACATTTATTTGAGGAAGGTATAATCACTATAACCTCTGAAATAGCGGACTTTAAATGATTTCTAAATCAGAAATAAAAATGTAACACCACCCTAAGTAGTATACACTGGTGGTGGGCAAACTGGATAATCATTGTGGATGATTTAAACTGCAAAACCGAACTTGAACAATTTACAAAACATGCACTTATGCAGTAGTGGACCTAGTCAAAAAAGGGCCTTGGTGCTAAAAAAAATAA
Source organism: Bombina bombina (assembly GCF_027579735.1). Classification (NCBI taxonomy): domain Eukaryota; kingdom Metazoa; phylum Chordata; class Amphibia; order Anura; family Bombinatoridae; genus Bombina; species Bombina bombina. The sequence goes on along the minus strand of NC_069500.1, from coordinate 150,330,710 downwards.
AAAATGGCCCCGCAAAGGTAACTCAATAGGAAGCAATAGTAATAAAAAATAATGCTGCTCTGTAAAATAATTTTGAGGATAGATAGATGGACCTGTAACCTGAACTAATAAAAGGCTCTCCTGGATTAGGATTGTACACATTCTGCACACACCTATGTATAGACTGACTGCTATGGTGCCCCCCAGCATTTGGGTCCTGGTGCCACCACCCCTGCTGCATCAATGGTAGTTCCGCAAAAATAAAATCTGTGGATCTACCCTCTAACCAATCCAAGGCAGTCCCAGTCTGGTCCATTAGAAAGACTTAAAAAAGCCCAGTGCAGCTCAAAATAACTACAAGCACACAAAATAAATTATATGTGTAGAAGGAAAAAAGCTATGAACAGAGCACTGTTGAAGTTATGCAAATAAAGCAATAACAGTAGTATATATATATATATATATATATATATATATAGTCATTAAATTGTGCAAAAGTTATGAACACAGTGCTTGGAGTTATGCAGTAAGTAAAGCAATCACTGTGATTTATAAAAAAAAAATGATATCTTACTGTCGGGGAAGTCACAAATAAAGTTCTGTATGAAAATGAGTAAACCACCTAATACAGTGATCCTAAAAGTATTATATGCCCCATTATAGAGCAAAACAAAATTTGCCAATAACCCCTTAGCTCATGGTATAAGATTGATCCTTTCTCCTCCGGTGCGGATTCTCTGCATCCAATAGCCAGACCAAAAAGTTAAAATGTTTGCCGTCAGAATGAGGGCTGAAAGCAAAGGCGTGCACAACAGACCAGTGGCAGGATAAATCTTTAACCCCTTCCAGTCCACAAGATTTTGTACCCAAGCTCTTCACTCTGTATTCTGATCTGTACAGTGATCCTCTAAAGTCCCCAAGACTCTCTCAGCTTGTGGGCTCACCAGGGATTAGCAACAGCTTCTCTTGGCCCTGTAATACCGAGGAGCACTAAGCAGAATAAAAAACCCACACTGAGTGCAAATTAAATCGACAATTTAAAGTGGAGATGAACTACAGTGCAAAACTCACAAACACTAGTAACCTCCAAAGTAATATGTTTACATATCATTTAAATATATATGTACAGTTACAGTAATATGCTTTGTTATGAGCTTCACTGTTGCGCTGCAATGGATGTTAGTCATAGGGATGAAAACTGTAACAATGTTGCAGTGGATTTAAGGCATAGGGATGAAAGATCCTGTGATGGGGAATTACTGTATATGGCTTAGGTATACGCCAACCTGTGTACTTGCTAATAGCCTGCGGGCTATGCGGGAGAAGTACATACTTAGCTAGTGAATTGCCACACCTCTGGTCTTAACCAGTTAAGAATTCTGTGAATGCAGCAGAGAGCCCATCCAGTACTATAACTGACAGTAGAGAATATACTGAGGGTGTATATTATTATTATTATTATTAATATCAGTTATTTGTAGAGCGCCAACATCTTCATGGCCAAGCAGGAGAAGGCTGAAGGAACTATCCCAGCAATGCCAGTGGCAGGCTTGTGATCACATCTCCAGAGAGGAGATTTACATTGCACAGCCGGTATTCTCCTACGTCCCTTCATTCTAAGAACTATACATTAAGGGAAAAATATTTGTGTAAATCTTCAATAAATCCTGAGCACCTCTATCCATGCCTTCTCCTTGACGAGGCAAAGAACTACTGGAAGGCAAAGGGAAGTAGGAGGGATACTTAAAGCTCTGGTGTAGGGTGTCTTTGCTTCCTCTTAGTGGCCATTCTGCACAAATCAATAAGTCAAAATTAAGTATTACAAGTTGTTGGTTAAAATGTTTAACCAAAGCATTTTATTGTGCATGCACCTTACACTTAGAATAGAAAAGGCAAAGTGATAGTAGCATACTGAAGTCCTGCGTTAGAGCAGTTTTGCACATTAGCAATTACCTAACTTGACTACTTTTTCCATAATAGATATCCTGAGGTAAAATAAAGTGCTAGAATGGCTTTATGCATTTACGCTGACGTGGTTACTGTACCCTTCACCATACTAATGGACACAATAAATATTAACTGTTGGCTTGTAACACCAGTCCAAAATGCAAGTGGTATGGATTACATGCAATGATCTATCACGCATCTGTTTTGTGCTTGACTTGTAATCTGGCACCATGTGTTTATTCCCAGCAAAGGGGTTGAACATATACAGGTAGCCAATCACTGGCTATGTTCTGCTAGTATAACTATGTATTTATTATTTAACCCCTTTGCATGGATTAAACACATATTTCCCAAGGGGAATTCAAGCTATAACAAAATGCCACTAAAAATCAATGCATTGTAAATTGTATTATCACATTACCACATCCCTTTAAGCACAGTAGCCCTTTTCAGTAACATTTGAGGACAGATTTACTATGCAGTAAATTACTCCACACAATATTGTCACGCCCATTCAAAATAATATGGTGTAAAGTGCTTAATTGTTTGGCTTATCTTCAAAATATATCCTTTGATTGGTGAAATAGCAATTGTATGAACATGGAGCCAGCATTTATATTGTCTCTTTAAATTATATGTTATTTCTTTCTTAACCACTATGTAGTGAAACCTCCTGTCAGCATGCCCTGAAGTTTCTCTGCAAACTGTCCCCAGACTGCAGAGAGAATGAATAAATCACAGATGCCCACAGCACAAAATCTGCAGACTTTGCCTTCTCATACTATTTTCTTCTCTCATTTAATGCCATATGGCATTAGGATGCTCTCCCACTCATTTTAGGATCACAGAGTAGCTGTGTGGTGTGTTGCTATGCAGAAGGATAAGGAACATTAGGCCCAACAAAATTGTCTGTACTTAACCTATTTTTGCTCTACAGAGAAATTAAAAAAAAAAATTAATAGGAAAAGCCTATAATGGAAGCACCGTAAAATGTAATGAGTAATTTTCACTCATCAAAAAATTTGCATAAATCATTAGGTTGTTCTGAGAGTTAAAGGAACAGAAAACCTCCACATTTTCTTTTATGGTTCAGATTGAGCATTTTATTTTAAACAACATCCAATTTACTTTTATTATTAAATTTGCTTACTTTTTTAGTGTCCTTTGTTGAAGGAGCAGTAATGAAATGCTGGGAGTCGGCTGAATTCCCCATGGTGAGCCAGTAACAAAAGGTATATATGCAGTCATTATTTATCAGCTAGCTCCAAGTAATGCATTGCTGTCCTTTAGATAATATAAGTCATAATGTGGCCCCTACATATGTGCAGCCAAGACAAATTAGTTTAAAATGAAACTTTCATCCTGAATATTTGAGGAAATTTGTTTCCCCGTATATTAGCTGGCTGCACTATTCGGTATTCCTTTATTTTAAAACCAAATGAATACTGAATTTTCGCAAAACATTTACATACTTTTTCGTTAAAACGAATATAAATGTTTCAAAGCTACAGGTGAAAAGTTCACCTGTAGCCACATTACTTACCCTAACGCGCTCCGGAGAGTGAAAGCGAACGAACCTGTTTCCGGTTTCCACCATATGACAAACAATAAAAATATATGGGTTATTTGATCATTATCAATATGTTAACGGCTACAATTAGTCTTTTTCTGATATCAATGCGATTACAATCAGCCATTTTTATTGTTTATCAGCAGCACTTTTTTCATTATTGTTTTGGTGAAAAATAGTTACATAATTAACATGCACCAGCTCTGTTTTATTGATCACAATCCATATCCCCAAACCTTAGTTAAATATTTACAGGGCTTAAAATACTTGATGAACCCAAACAATACATTTCAACTTATTACTTGTGGCCCAAAAGCTTTTTCAATGTAACAAAGATTTTGCATATTGGCAAAACACACAGAATTACCTCCTACCACAAAGGGAAGCAATATCAAACCGATACAAATGTTACTTGCTGAATCAATTAAAGTTAAAAATTTTTTACTAATAAGTACTTATATACTAAAGAACATTAGCCAAAGTCCAACAAACAAACATACTAAATATACCGATAGTGCCCCTGTTCATTTCCCTTAAAAAGACATAGACACATATCTCTGTGGTATTGGTTAATTGTTTGTACATCACCTGTTAGCATCACAACACACTAATAATAGGGATCAATCAATTAACAGCCCCCCTAGCCTGTGATGGTATCACTAAATTCATGACATTGCCATTATGTTTGTCTTTAATCCTGCATATTTAGTCTTGGATTGAAGCTCAGGAGGTTAACAATGCAGATAACTATTTTGTGTTATTTTTATAAGTACATTACTTCAAGTTTCAAGCGTTACTATTACATGCAAAAGCATTTTAGCAGTAGAGGATCTACTCAACCAAGGGCTCTGGTGCAAAAAAATGTTTTGTCCCTTTAAGGTAACTCTGTAATAAGCAATAGCAATATTATACATGCATCTGTAGAATGATTTTAAGTATGTGTGTGTATATATATATATGTAAGGACCTTGCCCTTACCCAAGATGGCTGCTGTAATAGTTGTATTGAGGAAGAGAAATGCCATCTGGGAAGGGGGAGGAGTTGTTAGTTCTGAGGAGATTTCTTAGGTGTTAAGAGAAGTGTGGAGCTTTGCACAGACTTTGAAATGGGGGAAGAAAATTGCTGTTTCCAAGCTGAAAGAAGTTATTCAGACTAATGCATGGATTTCAGACAGTTCAGACATTGCTACATGTGGCTGCTGCAGAACCTTTTATTTGTACAGTGAGTGTCAGCCATTATCTGCTGTTTTAAGATCTCCATAACTTCATGTTAACTAAATGCAAGAGAAAAGATATACTAGTCATATCTGATGTGCTGCAGAGTTGTTGTATATTAAAGAGATAACCCAGAGAATATTCTAGAAGTTATTCTGCTTAAACAGTTTGCATAAATACACTAAATGGATTGCACAGCTGCATTATATAAGGAAAGTAACTGAGTGTGATGTGCTGCAGAGTTGTTGTATATTAAAGAGATGACCCAGAGAATATTCTAGAAGTTATTCTGCCTAAACAGTTGCATAAATACACTGAATGGATTGCACAGCTGCATTACATAAGGAAGTAACTGAGTGTGATGAATATTAAAGAGATAACCCAGAGAATATTCTAGAAGTTATTCTGCCTAAACAGTTGCATAAATACACTAAATGGATTTCACAGCTGCATTGCATAAGGAAGTAACTGAGTGTGATGTGCTGCAGAGTTGTTGTATATTAAAGAGTTATTCTGCCTAAACAGTTTGCATAAATACACTAAATGGATTGCACAGCTGCATTACATAAGGAAGTAACTGAGTGTGATGTGCTGCAGAGTTGTTGTATATTAAAGAGATAACCCAGAGAATATTCTAGAAGTTATTCTGCCTAAACAGTTGCATAAATACACTAAATGGATTTCACAGCTGCATTACATAAGGAAGTAACTGAGTGTGATGTGCTGCAGAGTTGTTGTATATTAAAGAGTTATTCTGCCTAAACAGTTTGCATAAATACACTAAATGGATTGCACAGCTGCATTACATAAGGAAGTAACTGAGTGTGATGTGCTGCAGAGTTGTTGTATATTAAAGATATAACCCAGAGAATATTCTAGAAGTTATTCTACCTAAACAGTTGCATAAGTACACTAAATGGATTTCACAGCTGCATTACATAAGGAAGTAACTGAGTGTGATGTGCTGCAGAGTTGTTGTATATTAAAGAGATAACCGAGAGAATATCCTATGAGTTATTCTGCCTGAACAGTGTGCACAAATATACTGACTGGCTTTATAAAGCTACATTACATAAGGGCATAACTGTGAGATTTCTGCAGCTGTTTGTAGTAAAAGAGTGACTGACTTTGCAGTATAAGGCAAGTGGATTGCTGAAATTCAGTAATAAGGTAGAGACTTATGTTATTCAGTATTTCTGAGGAGAAGTTTTCTTGAGCACTGCATCGATCACAAGCAGCGCTCTCTAGCTTCGTTCACAAGCAGCAAGGGATAATTACCTCAACTAAATTCTATTAAGTATATGAAATTGCATTGTACAGCACCACCTCAAAGTATTTTACAACAACAGTTATGTTATTATTTCATGAGCTCATGAAGGACTTCTGAGTTAAAAAAAGGTATACTGATGTCATAAGAAGATATTGTGATTAATATTATTATTTGTATTTGTTGCACTGTATGTTATTGGTTAAACACTTTATAATAATCAAAGAAACATAATATTTGAAGATTTCTTGTGTGGTTATTACTTGTTTTCTTTTTGTACTAAAATCTTATAGGACCCCACACCCTATTAGTCTAGGGTGTCCCCTATAGGTGGAGGCACTGCGTCATACAGGCATCCCTTATATACCTGATTTCAACCCCCCTCCTACTCCCACTCTGCGGAGGCTTAGTTCTCATACACAAAACAGGTAGACAGCATTACACTATCCCCCACCTCAGGGAAGGTCAGGAAAGGGTGTTACAGATGGAGGCACTGCTGAGATCGAGAGGCGGGGCAAAATCAGAAGAGATGCATCTTTTAAAATTAGAAGAGGTGAGAGAGTGGGCAATGCAGGAAAAAGTACCAATTGAGCAGGCAGTGGCTGTGACTTGGATACCAGTAGGAACCAGTCGAGATAAGCTATGTGAGTCACTCCAGAGAGCACTTCAACTAAGAGAGTACCCTAAGATAGTAGCATTCACAAGAGTACCAGATGACACTTGGGGTAGCATATTAATAGACACCAACCAATGTTTCTTAAAAGTACCCAACCCCTCTGAGCTACAGCTACTAGGGCTACCTTCAGTCAGACTACCCCTTATTTATGCCATAAAATCAGAACAGCATATAGTCAAGGAAAATTATGTTCAGGGTGTTAGAGGATCTCAAAATGAATCTAATATGGAGTCTAGTCTATCTGAAGTTCTGAAGATGTTGGCTACAAGCATCACAGACAGCTCACATACATACAGTTACCGGAAACTAAAGATATTTTCAGGAAACCTTCCTGTAACCTTAGGAGAGGAGGGTATTGCGGCATGGTGTGATCATGCTAACATGCTGCTGCAAGAATGGAGTTGCCCAGAGACAGTGAAGCGTGTCCGCCTCTTAGAAAGTGTTAGGCCACCAGCACAAGTATTGTTGCAACACCATAGAGAGGAACACCCTGAAGCTACTGCTGTAGAGTTAATCTCTTTCTTAAAGACCTTATATAGTCTATTTGAAGATCCAGAAGATCTCTTGTATAAGTTTCGGTTACTTAAGCAGCGAGAGACAGAGAAGATATCTGACTTTCTATTAAGATTACATGAGCAGCTTGTATTATTGTTTCGAAAAGGGGTAGTGACCCGACAAGATATGAATAAACGGAGGCAAGATCAGTTCCTTCGTGGCATTATACCAGACCACCCAATAGCCATCTTTCTTAGAGCCCAATTGCACTCTCAAGCACCAAAAGAATTGGAGGCCCTTATGCCTATGATACGGACTCAAGAAGAGGAAATGAGTTTCCACACTGTGCGTAAGTCTGGCGAAGCTTGCATAGGTAAAAGTGAGACTAAAAAAAAATTAGAAGACTCCAGAAATGCAGATTCTTTGTTAAAAGAGCTTATGGAGAATGGACTGCCTGGCCAAGTAAAGGCTGAGTTGGAGAGAGTAAAACTACCTGTAAAACTTCAAAATACTACTCGACCAAAAGGGAGTTGTTTCACTTGTGGAGAGATAGGCCATTTCTCAAAGGATTGCCCCAGCAAAATACATTCATATGCTGGTGATTTTTTGGGAAGCCTTACAGTCCCTCAGAAGAAGGGAATGACTGATATTTCCTTTGATTTATCTGAAGATGATGTAGCTGGGCCAAGGGCTTTTATTGGAGTAAAAGTTTGTAACATTTCTACACAGGCGCTGTTGGACACTGGATCTCAGTGCACCATAATCTATCGTAGTTTTTATGATACTGTCCTTAAACATCTTAAAATCAAGCCTCCCTCTCAAATTGATTTAAGAGGTGTGGGTGGAAATAGGTGTGCTGTTGATGGAGTTGTCACTGTAGTCATTAGTATAGTCCAGTTACATACTAGTATGATATACCCCATGAAAGTGAAGGCTTTAATCTGCCCAGAAACCTGCAAAGATTCCGAAGCCCCTATAATTCTAGGGACCAACACAAAATATGTACAATCTTTGCTACGGAAATTCATGATGGAGGTTGGGGGGCAAGACATAGACAAGTCATTACACCCAACTTTACGTCAGGAGGTTGAAAAGATATCTTTGAGACAATATGCTGGTCAGTGCTACAACCGTTCTGCCGGAGTGACTTACATTTCCCCAGGAGGGATGAAAGAGTTAAAATGTTTGGTGGTGTACCCTGACGGCAGACCCAAAGAGGACTGTTTTATTCTTGAAATGCCAGGTGAAGAAGCAACCAAGCAGGGTTGGATTTTGGTACCTGAAATCTTACACAGAAGAAAGGATGGTCCTCCACCACAGTGGCTAAGTGTTAAGGTCCAAAATTTGGCTCCATACCCTGTTGGTATTGATTTTAATCAGACTTTGGGATATCTTTATCCAGTAGTAGACTCATCATTGGCTATTCGTAAATGTTTCTCTCTCTCAAAAACAGAAACAGAAAAACTACAATTTAACTTTGAAGGATCTACAATGCCTAAGGAGGCATGTGAGTGGTTGCAGAAGGCTATGAAGGCCCGTGCAGGAGTTTTTTCTACCGCAGAAATGGATGTAGGACGTTCAAAACATATGCTTCATACCATTCGCCTAACAGATTCTGCCCCTTTTAGGGAACGCTCTAGGAGATTGCCTCCTCATGATGTTGAGGATGTTCGTGCCGTTTTGGCTGAGATGGAAAAAGCTGGAATAATTGTTCCTTCTCGCAGTCCATGGGCTTCACCCATTGTAGTGGTTAGAAAGAAGAATGGGTCTATACGTTTGTGCATTGACTATCGGACTCTCAATCGAAGAACTATACCTGACCAATATGACCTACCTCGAATTGAAGAGATTTTACATTGTCTTAATGGCAGCCGCTGGTTCAGTGTTCTGGATCTGAGATCCGGCTATTTTCAGGTAGGGATGACTGAAGAAGACCAAGAGAAGACAGCTTTTATTTGTCCACTAGGATTCTATCAGTTTGCACGGATGCCACAAGGGATCTGTGGAGCTCCAGCCACATTCCAAAGGCTAATGGAACGTACTGTGGGAGATATGAATGGACGTGAGTGTCTTGTCTATCTAGATGACCTTATTGTATTCGGTAGTACTTTGGAAGAACATGAGACAAGGTTGCGGAAAGTATTGGATCGTCTTCACAAAGAAGGCCTAAAGTTAAGTCCGGAGAAATGTAGATTTGGGCAATCATCTGTGACCTATGTAGGTCATGTGGTCTCGGCAGAAGGGGTGTCTACAGACCCTGCTAAGGTGGAAGCAGTAACCGCATGGCCACAGCCTAACAACATTGGTGAACTTCGATCATTTCTTGGATTTTGTGGATACTATCGAAGATTTGTGAAAGGATACTCCCAGTTAGCTCGACCCCTAAACGACTTGTTGAAACATAGTGAAGATGATCCTAAAAAGCCACTAAATGCAAAAACTCCTTTGGGAACTCGGTGGACATCAGAGTACTCCAAAGCATTTGAGAATTTGAAGAAAAATTTAACTGAGGCACCTGTCTTGGCCTATGCAGATCCTGAGAAACCTTATGTGCTACATATAGATGCTAGCTATGTGGGTTTGGGGGCAGTTTTACACCAAGAGTACCCTGGAGGGTTGAGACCTGTTGTTTATCTAAGTAGGAGTTTGTCTAAGAGTGAACAGAATTATCCAGTCCACAAGCTTGAGTTCTTGGCTCTGAAATGGGCAGTAGTGGATAAACTCCACGATTACCTTTATGGAGTAGAATTTGAAGTTCGAACAGATAATAATCCACTTACCTACATCTTGACTAGAGCAAAGTTGGATGCAACAGGTCATCTGTGGTTGGCTGCACTATCAAATTACACCTTTAAGTTACGTTACAAGCCAGGGCCTAAGAATATAGGGGCTGATGCAATGTCCCGACGACCAGGACTACCAGAACAAACAGGTGATTCTCAATGGGAAGAAATTCCTTCACTTGGTGTGAGAGCATTCTGCCAAACCAGTGTCTTCAAAGACGAAACCTCTGTTTTTTCAGATTTGAGAGCAGTAGATTCATTGGGATGTCATCCACAAGCTCTGCCTGTATATTATTGTAAACCATCTGTAGTGGAATTAGCCAGATGGTCTCGAATACCTCCTGAAGAATTAATAAATGCACAGGAACAAGATCCTTTAATTGGACTACTTCGAAAAGCTGTTCAAACTGATAGCCCACACTTACTGAAGAGAATTCCTAGGGAATGGTCTGGTCCACTAAATAGAGAGTGGGATAAGTTTCAAATTCAAGATGGACTTCTGTTTCGAGTAGTTAAATACCACAATCATCCAGATCGAAGACACTTGGTGTTACCTGCCAAACTAAGAAAACTTGTTCTGTCATCCTTGCATGATCAGCACGGACATCTTGGGATAGAAAAAACGTTTGGCCTCTTGCAGGATAGATGTTATTGGCCAAAGATGAGAGAGTATGTAGAAGACTACATTCATAAATGTTTTAGATGTGTACAGAGGAAAACTCTTCCAACTCGAGCTGCCTCTATGGGTCATCTGAAAAGTGAAGGCCCCATGGATCTTGTTTGCATGGATTTTTTGTGCATTGAGCCAGATTCTCGTGGCATTGGAAATGTTCTTATTGTAACAGATCACTATACCCGTTATGCTCAAGCCTTCCCAACAAAGGACCAGAAGGCTAGTACAGTGGCTAGAGTTCTTTGGGAAAGGTTTTTCATTCATTATGGTCTTCCTAAGAAACTGCATTCTGATCAAGGTAGAGACTTTGAGAGTCGCCTCATTAAAGAAATGATGAATGTTTTGGGAATTAAGAAGACAAGAACTTCTCCCTATCATCCAGAAGGAGATGCTTTGCCTGAAAGGTTTAACAGAACTTTGCTAAATATGTTAGGGACCCTGCCAGAGTCTGAAAAGAGAACTTGGAGTTGTCAAGTAGAAGCACTAGTTCATGCCTACAACTGCACCCGACATGATTCCACAGGTTATTCACCATACTTCCTTATGTTTGGGAGAGAAGCGAAACTACCTATAGATCTCCAGTTAGGGGTGTCATCAGATGGAGTTTCTCATAAGAGTCACTATCAGTATGTCAGGCGATTGCAGGAGAGTTTACAAACAGCTTATAAGTTGGCTGAAGAAGCTACTGCTCGATTAAATGAGGCTAATAAGCAACGATATGACAAGAGAATAAAACATCAGGATTTGCAACCAGGAGACCGTGTCCTTTTATGGAATTTAGGGATACCAGGCAAGCACAAGTTAGCTCCTAGATGGAGGAATAGTATCTATAGAATAGTCAGACAATTGCCAGGTCTTCCAGTTTTTCAGATAGCAGATGAAAATGGTGTTGTGAAGACATGGCATCGGAATCATTTGTTGCCTATACCTCAATTCCAGCATGATGTTACATATCATGAGGACCAAGACCCAAGCATGTCAATTAATAATGAATATAGTATCCCACATGAAGACTCATCAATTCAATCGGACCCTGAAATGAGACCTCCATTGCAAAGAGAGACCTATAATGATGAGCATGCCTCCTCTGTTGCCCCAACCTCTGAACCTGATATGCCATCCTTCCCTAATAGTCCTATACCAGATAG